>NW_012117332.1:1897124-2015921 GCF_000951035.1 Colobus angolensis palliatus | reverse complement strand
CTCGCCCGGCTAGTTTTTTGTATTTTTTAGTAAAGATGGGGTTTCACCATGTTAGCCAGGATGGTCTTGATCTCCTGACCTCGTGATCCCCCCGTCTGGGCCTCCCAAAGTGCTGGGATTACAGGCTTGAGCCACCGGGCCCGGTCTATTTGTATAACTTTAAATTGTTTAATATTAAACCATTTGTATAGGTTAAATACATCTTGAGTTTTGCAATGGTTTACAAGACTGATATATTTTTCCTTTAATAACAGAAACTGTATTACTATGCTTTTGTTCTATTAGAAACCACATCATCAGTTTTCTGTATCAGGAAAAGAAAGGTAACCATGAAGGAATTTTCCAGTTGGTGCCCTGGCATTACCGTAAGTACAACACAGCAGCACGGAGCTGGAACAGCACATGCCCCTCAGGACTAACCAGCATCTGGAATACATTTGGAAGATGTATTTTTGCTGAGTGTCCAGAAGGTAGCGCTTCACAGCTGCACACAAATGTGTAATATGCCCTGTCAACTAAACAGTGGGTACCAGCTTAGAAATGTATTTCTCTCCCTAACACTGGCATTTTTCTGACTGTCAAAAATGATCTCAGAAAGAGTTATTTTATAGAGAATTAAAAAGCTTATGTTTTGAAAAGTAATACAAACGTTTTAAGTATCAGCTGTCATAAATTATTTATGACCAAGTATCCAAAAAAAAAGCTCGATAATTCTGACACTCCTCTTAAATTACATGACTTAGTATTTCTAACTCACAAAATTATTACAAATATGAACTGGTTTCATGGTAAGCATTTCTATCAAAAACAGAAAAAAACATACTTTCTATAAAATATAAAATCAGCAAAAGGCTTTACATATTTCACGTATCAGTCTATTTTGTCTTGTTTCACCTTACAATATGATAGCAATATCTCATTTAAAAAAAACTATACACACTACCTAAAGCATATGGTGATCAGGTGCAGTTTTTTTTGTTTTTTTTGTAAGATGAAGTATCACTCTGTTGCTCAAGCTGGAGTGTAGTGGCATGATCTTGGCTCACTGCAACCTCCAACTCCCGGGTACAAGTGATTCTCCTGCCTCAGCCTCCCAAGTAGCTGAGACTACAGGCATGCGCCACCATGCCCGGCTGTTTTTTTGTATTTTTAGTAGACACAGGGTTTCACTATGTTGGCCAGGCTGGTCTTGAACTCCTGACCTTGTGATCTGCCCGCGTCAGCCTCCCCAAGTGCTGGGTTTACAGGTGTGAGCCACTGTGCCCCGCCCCGGGTGCAGTTTTTAACATCCCATAACAACATAAAATTGTGTTTGACTCTGCCCTTTTCAAACTAATGCTGCATTGATAGGAGTTTTGAGAGGTGACTTGTTTTCTTGGCAGTAAATTTTCTCTAGAAATTAACTGTTCCTAGAATTTTTTTTCTGGATGAAAATTTTTAAAAAGCCTTTTTTCAAGTAGGAAATTATTACCTTTGGCCCTGCTGAAAAGGTGATAACTATTTTTCATTTGGGCCAATACTACCAAATTGTTCCCTAAGTTTGAAATTGAGGCAGGGACTAACTGTATTGAGAATTTTCAGGGTCATGCAGTTGGTATCAGGTTCTGTAGCAGCCCACGGAGCCGTTGACCTATCCTGTAAAATATACCTGTAAAGATTAGGGCTTCATACTATGCAATTTTAAAAGTCTTCTTAGCTATAAAATTCTAACTCTATGACTCAAAGTTTAAATCTGAAACCTGAAATCACCACTGAAAACACCACAGAAAAGACATTGATTCTGATCACTATTCGTACAATTTAGGACCTTGATCAGTGGTGGTGTCATTTTAAATGTATAAAAAGCTTGCCCCTACACACGGAGCAAGTGTGAAAATTATATCTTAAAATGGAAATTACATCCCAAAAATACTAAAAGCAATACAAAAAAGTAACAGTGTGGCCGGGCACGGTAACTCATGCCTATAATCCCAGCACTTTGGGAGGCCAAGGTGGGCGGATCATTTGAGGTCAGGAGTTCGAGACCAGTCTGACCAACAGGGTGAAACTCCGTCTCTACTAAAAATACAAAAAGATTGGCCGGCGTGGTGGCACGTGCCTGTAGTCCCATCTACTCGGGAGGCTGAGGCACGAGCATTGCTTGAACCTGGGAGACAGAGACTGCAGTGTGCCAAGATCACCTCACTGCACTCCAGCCTGTGAGACTCTGTCTCAAAAAAAAAAAAAAAAAAGGGTCCAATGACAAGGTGCAAAACAGGACACGAAAATCTAAAAATGGAAGCACTGAAAGATTTGCCTTTGACTGATTTGGATGTTTGTCTCCACCAAATCTCATGTTGAAATGTGATCCCCAATGTTGGCGGAGGGTCGTGGTGGCGGGTCCCTCACGAATAGCTTGCTATCCTCGCAATAATGAATGACTTCTCGCTCTGTTAGTTCACACAAGATCTAGTTGTTTCACCCATTTCCCGTTTGCCCTGAGAACACTCTTGTCTCTAATCTTGATGAAATGCCATATACATTTCTATTACATCAGGATTAGAGACGAGTTCTGTTGAGAAATAATTCCAAGAACAGTTTTTATATTTTGTTTTCACATTGAAAATCAGCGAGATTTGCTTCAGCCTCACAGAGCATGTTTATGTGAAATTAAGTGGGCATCAGCAGTGCGCTGCACCTTTTTCCCTGAACGGGAAGCGGGTTAAAAGGGCCTGGAGTCTCCATCCTCTCCCTCGCTCCCTCTCCTGCCGTGTGACACGCTGGCTCCCCTTTCGCCTTCTGCCATGACTGGAAGCTTCCTGAGGCCTCCCACAGCAGATGCCGGTGCAATGCTTCCTATACAGCCTGCAGAACTGTGAGCCGATAACCCTCTTTTCTTTACAAACTACCCAGTCTCAGTGTTCCTTTATAGCAACACAAACAGACTAACACAGCTTAATATTGCAGCAAATGGATTCTTATATGGTATCTTTCCCAAGAATAATGTTTCAAAAGATCTCAGCTCCTCTGTGCAATTACCTTGAACATTATATAATGTTAGCCGCTGTCCCACAGAACGTAGGAGCAAACAGTTCTGAGCTAACATTGTTTATTCTAACGTTTGGTGAGCTGGGAGAGGAATGAGAATCAGACAAGAAGAAGGAATACCAACAGTTACGGAAGCCTTTCATTTAGTACAAATAAATCATCCAATTTAAGGTGCTCTTATGATGAACATTCATTTATATTAATAAAACCTTAGAAAAATTCCCTACTGCAATGCTTGTAAGAATAATATAAGACATTTTAAACAACTTTAGAGGTATCTGAATTTAATTTTTTTTTTTTTTTGAGACGGAGTCTCGCTCTGTCACCCAGGCTGGAGTGCAGTGGCCGGATCTCAGCTCACTGCAAGCTCCGCCCCCCGGGTTTACGCCATTCTCCTGCCTCAGCCTCCCGGGTAGCTGGGACCACAGGCGCCGCCACCTCGCCCAGCTAGTTTTTTGTAGTTTTTAGTAGAGACGGGGTTTCACCCTGTTAGCCAGGATGGTCTCGATCTCCTGACCTCGTGATCCGCCCGTCTCAGCCTCCCAAAGTGCTGGGATTACAGGCTTGAGCCACCGCGCCCGGCCTGAATTTAATATAATGTAAGATATTTCTATTAGTGTATTTAGGTTTCTCGTATCTGTGACTGAGATCACAAACGGCTCCTGACTAGTGGCTCTAATTGGGTGCGTGAATGCCTGAAAGTCAATCATGTTGTATCTCAAATAGGGAAACAGTAAATATCCACTCCAGAAGGTTCAGAAATGCAACATACTTAAAATTCTAGATGCTTCATCTTAGGAAAAATTATTAACAATTATTTTATGGTTAATTAACAGCCAATCCCTCTTTCCAAACCAAAGTTTAAATTTCATCAAAAACGGTATGCTGATCCTACTTTTGTTGCAAATTCCATCTTAATGCAGTTCTCACAGAATTTTTTCTGTGGCATTTTAAAAAAATTCAACCACAGAAAGAGTAAAACTAGACTCGAACTAAATATGTTTAATAAACACTGACCTGCACCCAATGACTTAAAAATCAAGTAGCATTTCTTTAAATGTAGTATATATTTTAATTATTAAGTTACTGGTAGTTACTATAACAAGCAAAAGAGATGATGGCTGATAATACTTAGCACTGGTAACAACACAAACTGGGGAAGTCTCCAAGAGATGGATGTTTGAAATTACACGAATACAAATTTAAAGGACCCAGTGGCAGTCGAGGGAGATACTCACTGTCGTCTCGACCAGACTGAAAGCTGCTGCCCCTCTTCAGGGACGCTGTCTGACTGAGATGGCCCAACACTGAGGGGCGTGTGTCATTATCGAGATCCAACATGGGGCTGTGCAGGCCTGGGTTAGCTGGGGAAGAAAGCAGAGATTTCTGTAGGCTCTATGTACTCTTGCTTGGTTGATTTAATGGACTGCTTCTCTGAGGCTATTTCTTGCTCAATTGCTCCACTCTTAAATAAAGCAGTTATTAAATAAAATTAAAAACTATTTTCTCTAAATAGATTTTAAAAGTAATTCTCGGTTCGGCAAAACTGGGTGGTGGTGGGAGGATAAAGCTATAAACACAAAATGTAGCAGGAAAAATCATATTTCGCAAAACAACTTTTGGCACTAGGAAAGAAAGTAATGGCGTTCGGACTCTTCTGTTTCTTTAAATGTAGCTGACTTACACATCTTTGTAGCATAAATCTCCTCTGACTGCTCCCTATGCCACACCTGACATTTAAATCCCCAAATCCCACCATTTGTTTCCTGGACACGTGTGATTTCACTCCCTATTGCTATTCTTGATGCCAGTCATCTAGTGTGGAGCCTTTTCACCGCACACTGCATATTCCAGAAGCCAGAACATTCTACTGCTATCAAGAAATTGTCTTTATTGTCTCACACTCAAATACTGCTTTTTTGATTCTCTTCTCAGAGGTCTTCCAGAAAACAGGCAGGATAAAGTCTACCCCAATGTTTTCCAATCCAAATTAGGCTGAGAATTAGGAAACAATTTTTCTAAAATGGATCGCAAAAGCCATCAGGAATAGAATTACATGTTGCCAAACCAGTTAGTAAGGACATTGGCTTGAAGTGGTAAAATTTACCTTGTTAGTCTAAAACACCACTCTAAGCTCTTTAGCTGAGTATTCAAAGTGCTTTAAAATAAACTGAACTCAATGTGCATTTACAGAGTATTTACAGTAGTGTGCATAGGACACTTAAATATTCTCCCTACAAAAATGCACCTTACATTTTCCTGCCTTATTTGCTATCCTCTCTATTAGAAAGGCCTCACTCATTTTTTTCCTCTTCATCCATTTAAACCCACATCCTGAAAGACACCACTTGAAATACAGCTATTACACAAGGTCAAGGTCACCTCTTACTCATATACCTAAAGTGCTACCTATATTTTCTGCCCTTTGACAGCAGCGAGAATGTATATAATTTAATTGACTTCACATTCTACCGTCTGTAGTTCATTAACAGCTACGTATTGCCTGTCTCCACCAAAGACTGCTGTTTTCTCAGGGTAAGAAGTAAACGTGTCTCCACGTTCCCCATGGTCACTGGACCTTCCACAAATAACTCCCTCCACAGGTAGTAAGTGACTGACACTAAACAACATATTTTTTATTTTATAACTGAATAGAATATTAAAAGCCTATGGATTTGTTTTCAGGTGCTAATATAAAACATATTTACAAATTAAAGTAGTATTTTTGTGCCTCTGATAATGCAAACTATTCACTAACATTTAACAGGTATTCACTGAGCACCCTCCCACATGCGAGGAACTGCAGGCCCGGGGATAAAGTGATGAATAATATCTAAGGCCCTGCTCTCAAGATGTTTATATTCGGTGGTAGAGGCAGAAAATAAACCAATAGATAATAAACAACAAAACTATAGCAAAAAACCGCTAAGCAGAGGAGGTAAATAGTGACTGTGCAGTGAGAAAAGGCCTGATCTCTGTGAGGCTGCTGGATGTGGCACACTATCGCCTCTCTCTCCGGATCCTCACAGATTCTCGCTGGTAGGTCTTCAAAAGAAATTAAATCATTTGAACAAATTTTTTAGTGCAACAGAAACTTTTTTGAAGACTTATTATGTTTTGGCCACTGTGCTAAATAAATGCTGTGCATACATTTGTATTTTGGAAAATATTACAGCTAAGATAAGAAGACTTATATAACCCATTATGTTACCAAAAAAAATGTGATACAGAGGAAAAAAATACAGTAAGGAAAGTATTATTTTTCTAATTGACTTTTTTCATACAAAAATACATTTGTGTGTGAACGTTTTAGTGATTTATGACATTTTCCTTTGAAGTTTATACAGGTATCACTTCTATCAGTTGTGGGATTCAGGAAATTAATATCAAAATATGAATTTTCTAACATACTTTAAAGAGAAAAATAAAGGGGCCCAAACTTAGCATCACATTAAAAATACATATAAAAACTTATAATTTACATTAAAATGTACATTTTTAAAGTATAAAAAACACTTTAAAATGTTACATTTCACTTACTCTTGAAGGTTTCAGGACTATGAATTTGTGATTAAGAAGGAAAACACTTCCTAGATTCCTAAAAGTACACATACACCATTTCTGCAAAATACAATTATTTCAGAAAAAGTTTTCTCCTCATAACTGGTGTTTGTATAACTTTTTTTTTTATTTATTTTTATTTTTATTTTTTTTTGAGACGGAGTCTCGCTCTGCTGCCCAGACTGGAGTGCAGTGGCCGGATCTCAGCTCACTGCAAGCTCCGCCTCCCGGGTTCCCGCCATTCTCCTGCCTCAGCCTCCTGAGTAGCTGGGACTACAGGCGCCCGCCACCTCGCCCGGCTAGTTTTTTGTATTTTTTAGTAAAGATGGGGTTTCACCATGTTAGCCAGGATGGTCTTGATCTCCTGACCTCGTGATCCCCCCGTCTGGGCCTCCCAAAGTGCTGGGATTACAGGCTTGAGCCACCGGGCCCGGTCTATTTGTATAACTTTAAATTGTTTAATATTAAACCATTTGTATAGGTTAAATACATCTTGAGTTTTGCAATGGTTTACAAGACTGATATATTTTTCCTTTAATAACAGAAACTGTATTACTATGCTTTTGTTCTATTAGAAACCACATCATCAGTTTTCTGTATCAGGAAAAGAAAGGTAACCATGAAGGAATTTTCCAGTTGGTGCCCTGGCATTACCGTAAGTACAACACAGCAGCACGGAGCTGGAACAGCACATGCCCCTCAGGACTAACCAGCATCTGGAATACATTTGGAAGATGTATTTTTGCTGAGTGTCCAGAAGGTAGCGCTTCACAGCTGCACACAAATGTGTAATATGCCCTGTCAACTAAACAGTGGGTACCAGCTTAGAAATGTATTTCTCTCCCTAACACTGGCATTTTTCTGACTGTCAAAAATGATCTCAGAAAGAGTTATTTTATAGAGAATTAAAAAGCTTATGTTTTGAAAAGTAATACAAACGTTTTAAGTATCAGCTGTCATAAATTATTTATGACCAAGTATCCAAAAAAAAAGCTCGATAATTCTGACACTCCTCTTAAATTACATGACTTAGTATTTCTAACTCACAAAATTATTACAAATATGAACTGGTTTCATGGTAAGCATTTCTATCAAAAACAGAAAAAAACATACTTTCTATAAAATATAAAATCAGCAAAAGGCTTTACATATTTCACGTATCAGTCTATTTTGTCTTGTTTCACCTTACAATATGATAGCAATATCTCATTTAAAAAAAACTATACACACTACCTAAAGCATATGGTGATCAGGTGCAGTTTTTTTTGTTTTTTTTGTAAGATGAAGTGTCACTCTGTTGCTCAAGCTGGAGTGTAGTGGCATGATCTTGGCTCACTGCAACCTCCAACTCCCGGGTACAAGTGATTCTCCTGCCTCAGCCTCCCAAGTAGCTGAGACTACAGGCATGCGCCACCATGCCCGGCTGTTTTTTTGTATTTTTAGTAGACACAGGGTTTCACTATGTTGGCCAGGCTGGTCTTGAACTCCTGACCTTGTGATCTGCCCGCGTCAGCCTCCCCAAGTGCTGGGTTTACAGGTGTGAGCCACTGTGCCCCGCCCCGGGTGCAGTTTTTAACATCCCATAACAACATAAAATTGTGTTTGACTCTGCCCTTTTCAAACTAATGCTGCATTGATAGGAGTTTTGAGAGGTGACTTGTTTTCTTGGCAGTAAATTTTCTCTAGAAATTAACTGTTCCTAGAATTTTTTTTCTGGATGAAAATTTTTAAAAAGCCTTTTTTCAAGTAGGAAATTATTACCTTTGGCCCTGCTGAAAAGGTGATAACTATTTTTCATTTGGGCCAATACTACCAAATTGTTCCCTAAGTTTGAAATTGAGGCAGGGACTAACTGTATTGAGAATTTTCAGGGTCATGCAGTTGGTATCAGGTTCTGTAGCAGCCCACGGAGCCGTTGACCTATCCTGTAAAATATACCTGTAAAGATTAGGGCTTCATACTATGCAATTTTAAAAGTCTTCTTAGCTATAAAATTCTAACTCTATGACTCAAAGTTTAAATCTGAAACCTGAAATCACCACTGAAAACACCACAGAAAAGACATTGATTCTGATCACTATTCGTACAATTTAGGACCTTGATCAGTGGTGGTGTCATTTTAAATGTATAAAAAGCTTGCCCCTACACACGGAGCAAGTGTGAAAATTATATCTTAAAATGGAAATTACATCCCAAAAATACTAAAAGCAATACAAAAAAGTAACAGTGTGGCCGGGCACGGTAACTCATGCCTATAATCCCAGCACTTTGGGAGGCCAAGGTGGGCGGATCATTTGAGGTCAGGAGTTCGAGACCAGTCTGACCAACAGGGTGAAACTCCGTCTCTACTAAAAATACAAAAAGATTGGCCGGCGTGGTGGCACGTGCCTGTAGTCCCATCTACTCGGGAGGCTGAGGCACGAGCATTGCTTGAACCTGGGAGACAGAGACTGCAGTGTGCCAAGATCACCTCACTGCACTCCAGCCTGTGAGACTCTGTCTCAAAAAAAAAAAAAAAAAAAGGCACAGTGAAAACTGTAACAGAATTTTATAATATTTGTTACGGACTTCAGTCTGGCTATTTTAAAGATAGTAAGCACAGTAATAAATACACTCAAATGAGTAAGTACTTGTAAGATCAAAAACATGTGGTTGTAATCTCTCAACGAGGGGTAACTACAGCTTACTCTGAATACAAAATTGCAAACAGGCACATCACCCTGTAGCATGGGAAACCTTCACTGTAGCAGCATTTCTAATTACAGAATTGTATGTGATGTTTGCAGGAAAAATTATACAAAACAAAATTCTGGAAATCAATATTCTTAGGATCTAGCTATATCTTTTAACTTCCCCTCACTAGTATTTGAGTTGTTATTTTGTCAATATATCAAAGAAAAGATACACATGTTATGACAAATGCCTGGAATTAGTATCTTGGAAGGAAAAAAAAATCCTTAACATTAAAAAAAGACACAACGAAGTTTTTAACCACTGGAAGTCAAAAGTTAGTATTTTATTTTTCCAGTTAAATAATGCTTCTATAATGTATGCTTGCAACATCCTCAAAATTCTTTTTCTAATTTTAAGTATGCAGATACATTTACCAAATTATAAACAAACATAAAATTAGAAAAAAATACCTCTGGAAATTTTAACGAGAGAAAAATAGTTGGAAAATTTGTTTTCGGAAGTTGCAGAAATAATTTTCTTCAGAACACTAATGAAACAATCCTAGTCACTTCACTAGAAGTGTAGAAATAATCAAAAATTTAAAATTTATTATTTTTCTAAAAGAAAGTAAACAATCTTTGACAATTTGCCGTGAACAAGTTGAAACATCTGCTATTTTTTCCAACAACTGTGAAATTTCTACCATAGTAAGACTTCAGCAGCTTTATCTTAAACTATAGATCTGAAAAAATCTTCCGGAAAGCTCAGAAACTTAAAAGGTTTATATTAAAACTCTAAAAATCCTATAACACTGCAAAAAACTGGTAAGGACGTTAAGGAGACTCTATAGAAAATGCTTATTATACCTAGAGTTCTGTAGGACTTTCAGGAAACCTTATCAGTCAAATCCTTTCCACTCAAAGCTGTGCAAGTCCTTCTGATTTTAATAGTATTTTTAAAACACACTCTACACCACACACAGGGCAGAAGAGACCCTTCTTAAGGGCAGCCTGCCGAGGCGGAGCCAGGTGAATAAGATTACTGTATTTTCTCATCCTTCATGCCTACTACAGCAAGTTTTCTCACAGCCTGCAACAGTGTGGGGAACACTGATTTGCAGCCTCAGACTCTCAGAAGGGTGGCCGACTTCCTCACGGCCCTTAAACACCTTTGAACACATTTTCCTGCGCACAGCGGGCCCTTGTCCTGCGCAGCGGCCCGACCACCCACTGTTGCTTGTTGACCAAACACGGGCCGGGAGCCTCCACAGACACAGGCAGGATGGGATTCCTTTCAAGCACACCACACACAGGAATTTCAATGCCAAAGCTGGGGTGGGGGTGGGGGTGGGGTGGGCGTATCAAGGCAGATTACAAATTCCTCACGAATTAGACCTGTGTCAGCAGATAAAAATGCTTTTTGATCTTCTGATTATACATGTATACATATACATATATATGTATACATATAACATTTTTAAAGTTCTGACAGAAGCATTTCCTTAATTTAAAGAGAATCATTTAATCCAAATTAAACAAAGGGAGGCATAGTTAAGAAGCCCCTGTTAACTCACTCAGGACTGTCCTTCACAGGCTCCAGGCAGCTTTCAGATGTGCATTTCCATATCATTCAAAGCAAGGGTTCAAAAAAGGAAATGTAAATTAAAAGGAAAACTACAGGTATAAACTTTAAAGGAGCATTTATTAGCTACCATTGGCTAGTTATGCAAGAATCATTTATTTGTAATAAGTAAGCTGGATAACTGAATAATCAAAACGAAATGTATGCTTTTGTTAAAGTCCTCTGTCTTTTAGTAGTTTCATATAGATTTACATGCATAAAAATGCTTAGAACATATAAATAAAGGAATTACAAAACTGACAGAACACAGAACAAAAATACTTATAATAATCAGTATTTTCAAATTACCAAGTAAAGTTAGTATTCGATGTGTGTTTGACATTCATCATCAAACATTTGTTTCTGTGAAGGACGGGGACAAGTTTAGACATGAAATGACTTCCGGCTGCCAGAAGTCTTCTTCCACATGCACAGTGAGCCAGGGCAGGAGAAAAGAACCAGCTGCTACAACCACAAATTGAAAAGGTCCTTTTCACATGGCCTTTTTGGCCTGTCTGATCTAAAAAAGATAGATTATTCATTGTAAGGTGAATAGAATCTATTATAAAACAGGAGAAACAAAAAAAAGAGACCTTAATCCAACTTTTTCCTGTGATATTCAACAGCTGTTACTTTACTACATGGGGATCTACAAATGAGTGCTATACTATTCCAAAAGAAATCAAATTCTCAAGTCCCAGGTTACTGACTTCAAAAAAAAACTGCTTAATTATTACAAGTATTAATTATTAGTCTTAATTTTAATTTGGAAGATAAATTGCTTTCAAATTAGAGTTTAAATCAAACCATTATGTAAAATGATTATGATCTGCACTCTGGTCATTACAACTGTGTACACAAACTTATGCTATTCACAAATAACAGCAACAGTTTCTAATGATATGTGTTTCAAGTCTAAGTTGTGGCATATTAAATATCACCTGGGTTTTTTTCTTTCTCTGAAACAGTGACAAAAGGAAAAGGAAAATCAGAGCACTGGCTTGCTGGAGGGAAGATCATTTTGATTGCAGTCATAAACTGGTACTCTTCTTCCACTTCCCTCTCCTGAATCTACTTTCTCACTGTGTGCATATACACTGTAGACAGAGTATAGCTTATACCTCTTAAAGCAGGTAAATAAAACCCCACTAAGCATTTCATCTTCTAAAGACAATTTTGAAAAACTCTGTCATCACAGCATGCACACGAACAAGTGCACAGCAGAAGTCTCCCCAGAGGTCGGCCCACTGGCAGCTGCACACAGCTCACAAAGACACCACCCAAGCGCTGAGCTGCAAGGAGGGAAGATGGACATAAACCAGCATCTCGTATCTGTACTTGCTGCAGTTGTGCCTTTCCTTTTTTTAAACCAACCTCTCTCATCCTGGGTTCATGCTGTGATAAATATTCAGGAAGAAACAATTTTTTAAATCTCTAGAAAACTGACTCTATAAAAAAGAAGCTTCCTAACGTACAACCTCATTATAACTTTAAAATTAAAATTATAATTTTGTTAAAAGATTTAGCATATATACAACAATACACTTGTACTGACTTTTTAACTATGAAAATATTTGTAAGGTTCCATAGAAAATTCAATGAATCTGCTAATGGTTTCCTAACGGAGGTTCTAATTTAATGTCGCATACAGGAATATGCGAAAAGTTTAATTACACTATGTAAATTCAAAACCATAAACTGTAATAATATGATTTATGCACGTATGTTATGAGCTTGTGTTGAAAATACGGACTTTGTGTACCTCAAGGTTCTTGGAGTCACAGAAATGTTTTTACTTCTTTCAGTAAGTAATTAATACTCCAGTGAGTGTCAGAAGTTATGAAGAGGGTAGATGCTTAGCACAGCCTGTTCTTCAGGTTTCTTTCTGTAATACCACAGCCCCAGCACTGTGATGACTCAAACCGCTCGAGATGGGACACATCATATCTACGTTTTCAGAGAGAACCCGAGCCAGGTACAAATATCTTCTCCTCTGCTCTGTGGCTGTTCCGGAGGACTTACTGCTGACCTAACACTGTGGCTCCTATTCTAAATGTTGCCTACTGAACCCTAATTCTAGTTATGTCCTTTTGAGAAGTTCTAATTAAGCACCTCTCTGAAAGAAGGGAATGCTTTCCCTGTGTAGCCTGATGCCTTTTCCCTTAAGTTATCAGACGTAGCCAGCATATATTTTAACTCACATTCAGAACAAAGGAAAAAACACCTTTGAAGACCACCTTTAAAAATCCTGTTTGTGAATGTCAGTAGGGGGTTAACCAAAGGCTTTTCCTGGCAGGAAACCTCTGAAGACTCAGTCTAATTTTGGACCTATTTCACAGGAATTTTAAGAGGCGGGTGACACTCTTATAAGGTAGTAAAAGTTTAACATGTACAACGATTCAGAACACAAGGCTGCTTTGAACATAGGGGAAGAGAAGCAACATGGTTAACCTGTTCAGCCCGGAAAAACACAATAAACTCTTCCATCAGCATTTCAAAGGTTTCAAGATGAGTTTTTAACATATTAACCTTAGTTTGCTCTTGTTTTTCCCATCTTTTTTCACCCTTAGAAAAACCTAGAAGATCATATTTGGGCTACAGAGTTGCCCAGATATGATGGGCAGAGGCATGTGGAGTGTCTGGCGGCCAAGGCCCAGGGGTGTGTAAGGTGCAAGGGTCAGCTCCCGTCCTGTCCTCGTGCTGTGCTCCGAAGGGCACCGTCTGCTAGCACCAGTGTATATTATTACTACAAAAACGAGTCCAGAGAACGGTCTAAGGCAGGACTCAGGAATATCGACCGTTCGGCAAACTCTGCTGCCAAATGCTTCATCTACAAAAGGATCTTTTTGGAAAAAGGCGCCTTTGTAAGTAGGACCTGCTGTCTCTGGGGAAAAAGGTGGCTTTGTAGGTAGGACGGCTGTCTCTGAAAACCCATCACCATCTTTGCTCATAAAATTTTCTCTGAATACCACAGGGCTACATACAATGAACATTTTTTTTCCCCAAACCACCAAAGTGAAAAGCAAAAGTCTTTGCTTTAAAAAAGCAGACTTAAAAAAATATTTATATGTTAGATTTCTTAGATTCACACACAAAGACCACATTTACTTTAAAAAGATATCAAGAATTATTTTTCTGTTTGAAATATTTATAGTCTACCCATTTAAAACTGCATTTCATTTCACAAAGCTATTCTTGTTCTTATCCATTGTTCTGCTAGTGGATTTACTTAAACAAGTTTACAGTGTTAGTAGTCTAAGTAGTGATATTATAATAAAGGAACTACTTAAAACTTGCTTTCTTTATACTGGAATGTAGTCAGCTTTCATTTTAAAAGCTGGCTCCTGAGAAAACCCGCATAAAAACAATGTAGTTTTACAACAAAGTACCAGATAAAATGTAGGCAGTCCTTTTACGGCAAATCATTTTTAAGCCATTTCTTACTTTAGTAATTGCCTTTTCAAATGCTCCAGCCTTCAGTGGACAGCTATAATCAATTCAAGGAAACAGCAGGTGCCATGCAAACAAGTAAGTACTCTGTTACCAAGCACTGGGCATCAGAAAAGAACCAGACACACTCCAATCAAGAGAGAGGTGGCATCCGCTGCAGGCTGCTGGCTCTGCAACTTTACATCCAACTTATTTGCCATGAGTTCCTCTGGCTCTGGTGGGCGCACGGTGGGCCTTCCCAGGGACAGCCTTGCATTTCCCAGGATCCCTCCTGGGGTACTGGATGCTCTCTCACTCATCTCCATTTTCTTAACTTGCTCATTCTCAGAGCATTTATTTACACTGCATATATAATTTTAGGAGTGAGTGATGAGGTCTACATAAAATTTCCTTAATAGAATTCACCTATATATAGCAAAATAGCATAAAAGTAATAAAGACCAGAAGCACTTCATCTAGCTTGGCTACTTTCAGGCGCAGCTCTTCATGAATCCCCAAGTACCAGCCAGCCTTCCCTTACCAGGGGAATGCTCATCGGTTCTGACTCCAGTGAGAAATCCTGCTTGAGGCAGTATTCGCTCCAACAGCGAAACAGAGGGAGGTGTTCAGTCACCTATTTCCCTAACTCACCGGTCTGGAGGGAGTGTGATCAGGTGAGGGGGGAGACCTGGACACTCACTAGTCCCATCCCTACTCAGGATACAGAGGACGAGGGTCTGTCCCTTTGCTTCTATGAGATACCTTTGTCACACGCGAAATAGATCTAAAGTCACCCACAAAACGACAGTTTCCCAGATTTCTTCCCCATCTAAAATGTCACAATTATGAGAGGATGCTCAAAAGAAATTCCAAATAATATTTAGTAGGCCCTTCCCCATATTACCTTACATTTATGTTACATATAATTAGGACAATAATAAAATATCCACCAAGGGTCCCTCGTCAACAACAGTTGTAGATTACATAAAAGAAAATTTGTGTGTATTCCCAGCAAATGTATAATTAAGGCAAATATTTTATATAAACACACACACACATGTACACACATAGATACAAATGACATTACCTGTAGATGTAAATGTAGATATGTGGGTTTTTTTTTTTTTTTTGAGACGGAGTCTCGGTCTGTCGCCCAGGCTGGAGTGCAGTGGTGTGATCTCAGCTCACTGCAAGCTCCGCCTCCTGGGTTCACGCCATTCTCCTGCCTCAGCCTCCCGAGTAGCTGGGACTACAGGGGCCGCCACCTCGCCCGGCTAATTTTTTCTATTTTTAGTAGAGATGGGGTTTCACCGTGTTAGCCAGGATGGCCTCGATCTCCTGAGCTCGTGATCCACCTGCCTCAGCCTCCCAAAGTGCTGGGATTACAGGCGTGAGCCACCACGCCCGGCTGTAGATATGTGTATATTAAAGGTAACATGTGTGCAATGACATACACATATAAAAATGATAAACAGAAAAATACCGAAGTGCAAACTGGTCAAAGCACACTCTATTTCACTAATGGCGAATTCTCCTTCCATTCGAGGAAACGTTCTGTCTGCATCTATGCCACATCTCACTTACCATTTGCCTATGCACTGAGTATCAGCTCAAAGGCAATGGTATCAATGCACTCAGAAAGATACCGAAGAAATTAAACTTTCTGAATTTGAAATTGGAGTATTTCATATTTAAAAAGTATTCATATTTTAAGTAATGGTCATGGTATTTTGGCTACAGTTTTTAAAAAGAATCCTTATTTCTAAGAATTATATACTGAATTAATTATGGATAAAATGATATGATCTGTTTTAGAATAATCCAGAGTGAGGAAGGGGAGAGAAGCAGGTAAGACTGGCTATGAGTTGATAAAATAAGACTGGCTATGAATTGGTAACTGCTGAAGTCAGGGTGAGTACATGGGGTATTGTTACATTATCCGTTCTGCTTTTAAATATATGTGGGATTTTCCAAAATTTAATAGTGAAAATCACTTCTGACCTAAGTTCAAAAAACCACCCCAATTTTCCAGTTAAAAGGCTCTCATGTGCTAGAATTACCTACATTTAGATTAGCAGTGTTTACTGACAATGACAGAGGGAACAGTTAAGCATGTTCTGAATGTCAAAAGAAAAAATAAAATGTGAATTTAAGACATTTATATTGTACTAACATTAAAATTGTAAAGTTCAAAGAGTTGTAAGGAATTGTTTCTCCTTTTTTTTTTTTTTTTTTTGAGATGGGGTCTTGCTTTGTTGCCCAGGCTGGAGTGCAGTGGTATGATCTTAGCTCACCATAACCTCTGCCTCCTGGGTTCAAGTCATTCTCCTGCCTCAGCCTCCCGAGTAGCTGGGACTACAGGCGCCCGCCACCTTGCCCGGCTAGTTTTTTTGTATTTTTAGTAGAGACGGGGTTTCACTGTGTTAGCCAGGATGGTCTCGATCTCCTGACCTTGTGATCCGCCCGTCTCGGCCTCCCAAAGTGCTGGGATTACAGGCTTGAGCCACCGCACCGGCCCTCCACTTTCTTTTTTTTTTTTTTTTTGAGGCGGCGTCTCGCTCTGTCGCCTGGACTGGAGTGCAGTGGCCGGATCTCAGCTCACTGCAAGCTCCGCCTCCCGGGTTTACGCCATTCTCCTGCCTCAGCCTCCCGAGTAGCTGGGACTACAGGCGCCCGCCACCTTGCCCGGCTAGTTTTTTTGTATTTTTAGTAGAGACGGGGTTTCACTGTGTTAGCCAGGATGGTCTCGATCTCCTGACCTTGTGATCCGCCCGTCTCGGCCTCCCAAAGTGCTGGGATTACAGGCTTGAGCCACCGCGCCCGGCCTTGGCCCTCCACTTTCTAATGAAAAGATGAAGTAATGCAAGTAACCTGAGGAACTGCTCCCATTTCATGCACATTCTTTCGATTATTTCCCAAGTGATGAACAAGGTACGCAACAAGCTTGCTCAGAGTAAGTGAGTTACACAAAAGCTTATGTCACCTTTTCTTTTTCCAAAATGCTGACTTCAAGCAATTTAGAATGAATGTATATAGCAGTACATTAAGACATCAGGGAAGGGAAGATGAAGGCGTGTTTCCCTCTATCTCTGAGAAAGATTCAGACCTTTGGTGACGGATATTTAGGTAAAGAAATGACAAGATAGTTGAAATTTTCTGGAATTTTTCCAGTTATGTTGTCTTCACAAATTACACACGTATTCCAGAAATTCAAATATTTTCATACCAAATTATGTATTCAGATTGTTTCCTGTCAGTGTAAGTAGGAAAATCCTCGGTCAGACCACATATCCTACCTGTACCCAGTGAATATGGTGACTGCATTCATCACCACCTTTGCCGGAGAGCAGTGACATTTGTTGGGCACCTGCAAAGTGTCTGGAACGCATCTCAGTGCCTATCTAGAGAAGTGACTGTCGTCGTTTAAGGTTCAACTGAGCTTTCACCTCCTCTAGGAGACTTCCCTGGACCTCCCTGCAACCAGACTGCACCCACCTGTCACACATTTTCACAAATTCTGTACTCCCCACTTCCTCACACTTTTCACTATCCCGACCGAATACATGCCCATGTGATTTTTTAGGTGAGTTTCTCACTAGACCACAAGCTCCAAGAGGCCAGCTCACACTGCACTTCCTGCCCCAGGCACAGCAGCCAGCGCCCTGGTGGATCAGCCCTGGCTGCACCTGAACCACCCGGGAGCTTGAAAATGCCTACGCCCAGGCTCCAGCCACAGAGACTAGAATGTGCTTGGCACGGAGGGAAGGGGTAAGGCCAAGAATTAAGAATTGGTTGTTAAAAAGCCCCAGTGGACTCTGATGGGTCCTTAAGGTTGAGAGCTCTGCTGAACAGAGTAGACTCAAAAATTATTAGTGGAATCAACAGAGAAATAAATATGTAAGGTTCTCTAAATATTCCCAAAGACTACAGACTGTGTGTAACATTTGCTGTCATTTTCACTTGCTAAAAAATATAAAATAAATAACATTAATGGGGATGTTGACATGGCTTCAGCAGAGATATCTGGGTTTTCTTAAATATCAAGCCTAGAAAAAATGGAATCAGAGCTGGAAAGTACTCAAACCCCAGCCAGCTAATTCATGACAAAACTATGCTAGAAATAAACAATGGCGACCTCTCCATTGTACTTCCTTCTCTGCCAAGACTGCTCTCCTGTTACAGCTCCTAATCCTCCTGGGGACCTGATGAGGACCACTACTCTTTTACGTTATCCAGTTAGGGGCTCAGGCCACTGACCCTGCATTTGCCAGAGTCACCACCAACAGCCTAAGAGCAATCACAAGGACGTTTCTCTTTCATCTTCTGCTTCGTCTCAGAGATATTGCTGACCACTCCCTTCTGCGTTTCCCTCCTGCCATGACCACCCTTCTTTGTTTCCTTCACAGGCTTCTCCTCCTCTACCTTCTCCTCCTCCCTTAAACATTACTTGTCAGGACTCTTTCCTGGGTTTGCTTCTTTTTTCATCTTCCTGGGTAAACGCGTGAGTTCCAAGGGACCACCTGTACGCCCTCCGTGCCCAAATTTCTCAGTCTCTAAATCCAACTACTTCCATCTCTACTTACATGTCAGATAACCCCAAGTCAGGCTGTCCAAACAAAGGGGCAGAATCACTTTTCTCCCCCATGTTCCCTAACTCAATGGCACCACCACCCTAACTAGCTGCCAGGCAGCCATCTGGAAATCACGGCTCATCCCTTCCTCCTCTTCATTCGTCCATCATCCAGCCCTATCAATGCGATTCCTGAACGGCCCTAGAGTCCACGCTCCTCCTCACATGCCCACCACCTCCACACTAGGTGGGGTGCCTGTCTCCTCACCAGCTTCGCTGCTCTGGACTTGCTCCCTCTCATCCACCCACCATGGACGGCCAGAGTCGTCATCTTTTCAAAACTAAGTCTGAGCTTGCTTTCCCCCAATCCACCGGCCGCCGCTTAAAATCCGTCACCGACTCCCCAACGCACTCCGGGGAAGTCTGAACCTGTCACAGCGGCCAAGAGAGTTCGTCTCCTCACTCCACCTCCACGCTCTAAGCTCCAGGCACACAGGATTCAGAGGGCTTTTCATGCCTGTAACCTGTGCACATTCTCCCTTCCTGGAACAGTCTTAAATACTTTCCTCCTCTATTTCAACTGGCCAATGCAGAGAGCCTTCTGATCTCAAAAGAGATGTCACTTCCTTCAGCTCTCAGAATGTCACTCCCCTGACCTCAAAACCCAGGATCAGAGGCTACTCCTAAGCACTCCAATGTCACTGGGAATTTCCCCAGTCATAGGAAACAGCACATCATATTCTAACAGCTGGCTAGTTCCCTGTCTCCCCTACTACTCTGTGAGCTTGCATGAGCCAGGCCCTTGTCTGCTGTCCTGACTACTGTGACTTTAGCACCCAACAGTGTCTGCAGCACAGCAGGCATTCAATATACTCAATATTCTTCAGATGATAGCATACAAACAAAAGCCAATAAACCTGCATGCAAACAGACCTTTGACTTCTCTCCCCCAGCTTCCCTCAGGGCCGCCACACAGGTGGTCCCTTTCTCAGGTGGCGGTGGCTAGTAAGCTACTTTTCATCCTTCCAGTTCTAACACGGAGGCTTCTCTGAGACATTCCCACACCAGCCATCTAAAGCATTCTCCTCAGTCACTCCCTTTTGGCACATCCTGATTTTATTTTTTCTTTTCATCACCTGTCCCAGCATTTTAGTCGGTTAGTTACATGTCTAGAGGCTTTCCTTTCCTCCAGCAGTAACTCCGGGAGGCAGTGGCTCTGTCTTGCTAGCACTGGGTGCAGTGCCTGGCACACAGCAGGAGTCAACATACACGTGACGAAACGATGTGCAGACTGGCAGTTACCAAAGACTGATGTCACTTCTCACCATCACACTGCCTGCCCCGAAATGCCGACACTGCCCATCAACCACAAAAACAGATATGATACAAGAGCGGTCCCTTTTCATCAGTACAACGCTAACCAGTGGCCAAAAAACCCACAAAACAAACAAAAGACGATCAGTAGTCATTGCCTTCAACATTAAAACATTCCCAAAATGTATTTAAATGACACGAAGGAATCACATAATACACTGGAAGAGAAATCCTTGCCTTTCAGATCTTTCACATAGCCCTCTTTGCAGCTGTGCATGAGCTGAAGGATCCACTTGTGCTGGGCTCCGATGCATTGCCACGCAGGGTCACCAGGGGTATGAAGGTCAGACAGGTACCTGAAAAAGCAAGTCCAAGGTTGAGGCCAAAGGGAAACGCTGGCATATTTTAAAATCATTACTTTTTAAAGGCTAAAATTATATCAATTAGTCTTGTCCCCTGTCAAAGATTAGTCTTTAATATTTAGTTCTTAATGAAATATATTCAAATTTCTTAGCTAAGTGAGATGGCTCCTGCTTGTAATCCCAGCACTTTGGGAGGCTGAGGTGGGTGATCACCTGAGGTCAGGAGTTTGAGACCAGCCTGGCCAATGTGTTGAAACCCCGTCACTACTAAAAATACAAAAATTAGCCAAGGGTGTTGGTGGGCGCCTGTAATCCCAGCTACTCGGGCGGCTGAGGTGGGAGAATCGCTTGAACCCAAGAGGCGGAGGTTGCAGTGAGCGGAGATCTCACCACTGCACCGCAGCCTGGGCGACAGAGCGAGACGCCATCTCAAACAAACAAACAAACAAAAAATAAATAGCAGAGCTTAAAATTTTTTTTTTCATATAATAAATGATAAAACTATTAAGAACAGCTCTCTAAAAAGACAAGGACGATTTGCAGTGATCCCAGCTACTCGATGAGCATTTCTCTTTATATTTAGCTCACAGAGTTTTCCTACTGAGTTCAGAGTCATTACATTAGACACAAGTGGGAGCCGGCAGACACTGGGCAAATATTTTTTAAATTTCAGCTTTTTAATTCCTTTCTGATATGAAATACGGCCACGAGATGGCAGTATGGCCCTGCTTTCTAAAACTAGCTATATGAGGGCTAACCCAACTGTGAACAGATCTGGAGACAACTCACCTCTGAAGCCCACACTCATGACTGAGAAAATATTTCCCTAGAAAATACAGTACAGTTCGATGTTTTTCTTAGTTCCTAAATATTCTTACAATATTTCAAGTCTTTGTATATAAAACACCCAAACCCATAGAGACCATTTAAATATATTTCAACAGAAAAACTTCTGTCAAATATTATTTAAGATTTGGCCCTCAGCCCTCACAAAATATAAAATATAGCAAGCTAAATCCAATTAACTCAACTCCAAGAGCATGTCCAAATGCATTTATTGTCTTACAACTGTTGTTAAGCCATATGCCGTCCTTTGTCTCTGGTCTAGAGGCTTTTGTTCAGCGGCAAACGTCATCAATGGCTCCAGGCTGACCTGGGGCCAGACCTCAGCCCCTCGGGGTGTGCCCATGCTTCCAGCCCATTCCTCCAGCGGTGAGCATGTGTTACTCAGGTATCTCAATCAGCAGCCAATCAGAGGAGAAACAAATCCACTTGGTAATATGTTAGCAACAAACAAAATGCTGAGAACTGATATTCCCAGCTGACGGGGATGGCCTGGGTGCTGTGGGGAGCTGGATATCCAGGCATCTGCAGAGGGGCCACACTCAGGCTGCCCAGAGGTGGCCAAGAAGTGCCATCTCCTCCTCCCTGTGACCACCTGCAGCTGCAAACAGGATGTGTTTCTGTGCTGAGAAAGTGGCAGGTCAATTAGAAGGAAGAGTTTTGCTCAGATTAAGAAGCCACCAGGGCTCCTCCTCATAAGTAAGAATAGTATCCTGAGGAAAAAACTACAATCTAACCAGTTACATTTAGCTTGGCACAGGGGATTCATTTCAGATTCCAAAATCCAATCTGATTCTTTCTCTCACACAGGCTTTCTTCTTTTATTACCTGAACGATAAATACAACCAATAGCACATTGTGTCTTTTCCTCCCGAAGAAGTGATTCTGTGCTTTCCTGCTGCGGATGATGCATTTCAGTTCTCCCTAAATAGGCTTGTTCTGCCTCCACACACCTCTGCAATGCTTTCTCCCAACACTTTCACTCACGTAGCCCTCAGATTCGGTATTAGCAGTAAAATATAGAGATATTCTTTTAGGGACGGTGTTCCTTTTAATGTTCAAATTACTGAACAGGAATGTAGACAGTTCAGTACAAGGGTTCCTTTTCCAGGAGTACAGCAAGAGGAACCAATAAGCTTTGCTTAGTAACTTTTTACATTATACGTCTCTTTAAATGCTGACTGGGTCCTTGCAAAACTTAGTAACAACAGACTTTTTCTATCATCTTATTAACGGGCACTAAGGTAAAGGAGTTTATAACAGTTTTACAAAGCAAGATAAAGTTGTTCTCTTAGAAATTCTAGACTCAGTTCAAAAGTATGACAACTTGTGCAGGGCTCTTCAAATCGGTTTCTTGTTTACTTTTAGGATGCAGCTAAAAATAAGTTCCATTTCAAAGCTCTTTGTTTAGAACGATACATGTTATTGCCATTTCTTTTAAAACTGCATATTAAGAACACTTTTTAAAAAGGCTTTTTAGATTAAAAAGCAATGTAAAGCATGTTAATTATGATGAACACAGGCTCAGTATTTTAAAATCTAAGAATTAAGAAAGTTTTTAGTCATATTCTGACGTGATCTTCTCACAGCCACATTGCTGTGGAAAGGGATATGCAGAGCTTTGCTTCCTGCCAGCATCAAGACAGAAATAAGGAGAGGGAGAAGAACTGGGAAGGTTTAAATTAGATAAAACAGTGAACGATATTGGAAAAAATTGTGAACAATAGTAAGACAACATAGTGGTAATCTAATTTTCCCTTCTACTCTGCATAATTTGAACTATGTAAGAAAATGAATACATTTTTGTTCATGATAAAGCTGTCTCTATTCCTACTTGATGTTCACAAATTTCAAAGTCCAACAGGTATTTGACCTGGTTCTGATCTTATTTTTCTATTTCTTAGTGACTAAAAATTTAATTTAAAAAGGTAACGATTGCTCAGTATTTTCTCAAAGTATCATAAATAAAATAATCATTAAAAAATACATCAATTATTGTAGACTTGTTTATATTTTTGCTCTTTTGCCTTTAAGAGGACAGGAAAAATGGTAGTTAAAAGGCTACTTAAAAGAATCTTTTTTGGCACCACCACCTTTTAAAGGATATCCAGTAAGTTACACAGTCATAAGAACTGCACGAGTTATCCATTCAGATGGTAACTCACAACATAAAGAATTGGTACACTCAGTAAGATTTAACACATTACTATAGGCAAGTTTAAAATAACAAGTGTAAACAGGCCAGAAATACACAAAGCACACACAGTGAAGGGGCAGAGCAGGAAACAGCAGCCTCGGGACGTCTGACGCTACCCAGCTGCGTGTCCTGGACACGACGCTTAGCCTCCCTGGAACTCTGTAGCTTTCTAGGTAGAAAATAAAGCAGTGGGATAACTAATGTGTGGTTTATTTCCAGCTTTAAATTTCAAGGATTCCACAAACCAGGAAAAACCCCATATACATTCTTTCTTATGAAGGCAGCTTAGAGAGAAGCAAGGGTGGGCTCTGAAGTCAAACAGGTGTCCCATCCCCCTAGTCACCGTGTGTGCTGGGCAAGCTTCGGTGTTTTCACCTGTCCAATGGGCACCACACAAGCGTCCTTTCGTGGTGGCGATCAGGATTAGAGAGGACACGTAGACCACACCCCACACAGCGCTGGGCACGCCGCACACGTGCAGGGTGGCAGCCTGCAATCACAGTGCCCTCCCTTTATCCCACCGCCAGTGCCTCTGCTGGCTTCCTCCTGGGCAATAATAGCTGCCAGCGACGACAGCTCATGCTCCCGCTGTACGTCTCGTCACTAGGACACAGGTCCAGGTGCGGATCCTCACCCCGTTCACAACTGCACACACAGCAGCTTTCAGGCCAGACCCTCTTTCCGAGACAGTCTTTTCTTTTCAGAGACAGGATCTTGCTGTCACCCAGGCTCGCGTGCAGTGGTACAATTACATCTCACTGCAGCGCCGAACTCCTGGGCTCCTCAAGAGATCCTACTGCCTCAGCCTCCTGAGTAGCTGGGACGACAGGCACGCATCCCCACATCTGGCTCATTCTTGATTTTTTGCAGAGACCAGGTGCTACTATGTTGCCCAGGCTAGTCTTGAACTCTTAGAGTCAAGCAATCCTTCTACTTTGGCCTGCTGGGATCACAGGTCTGGGCCACCGTGCCTACTCCTGAGACATTATTTTCAAAGATCACAGGGGACCACAGCCAAATTCATATATACACAGTCTACTATCATTTCACAGCCACTGCATATTCAGTAAACGTCACTAATTCAAGGGGAAAAACCATTACATTTGGAAAATAACTTATTCTGAGAACAAAGGCCAAACTCAAAAACTCCTAGCAGAAAATGAGGTCAATATTTTGAATCACAGATATAAAAACCTTAAAATTTATATGCTTTATCTCCAAATCCTGACATAAACTACACCTATATAAAATTTACGGACTACTTTGTGTGTGCCGGGTGAGGATGTATTTCTGATGATCTCTGCAACTACCCTGAGATGCAGATTTGACTACCATGTCCGTTTCACAGACAAAGAAACTGAAAAACAGAACTCCAGTCAGTTGCCCAAAGTTAACAGCTAGTTCCCATTATGTGACACTATTTCGCTCTAAGGCCTTCTCTTCATATCCTGTGAAATGCACCTCTCTTAATATTACTGCAAATTTTTTTTTGTGATGGAGTCTCACTCTATTGTCCAGGCTGGAGTGCAGTGGCGGGAGATCTCGGCTCACTGCAACCTCCGCCTCCCAAGTTCAAGAGATTCTCCTGCCTCAGCCTCCTGAGTAGCTGGGATTACAGGCACACACCACCATGCCCAGCTGGTTTTTGTATTTTTAGTAGAGATGGGGTTTTACCACGTTGGTCAGGCTGGTCTCGAACTCCTGACCTAGTGATTAGCCTGCCTTGACCTCCCAAAGTGCTGTGCGGGGATTACAGGCATGAGCCACCGTGCCTGGCCCAATATTACTACAATTTTTTAAAAAGTGTGCTCACTTGGTGACTTTATTTCTCTTTCACTGACCACTAAAGGCTTGGAAATCAGAAAGCTATTCAAGGCTAAAACCTTCCAGAACTTACTCTACTGTTAAGCAGCAGCACATCTTGTGGCATAATGCACCTCCCACCCAGTGTGTGGCAGTGTTCTGCTTTCAGCCATGCAGGGAGCCCCTCTCCACAGAATACGGGCGCCCACGCCATCCCACTAGGCGAGGTACCCCTTGCTCAGCAGGAGGAAGAGGTTGAGACTACTCTTCCTTTCCCGAAAATGGCAGAGTTTTCTTAAAAAGTAACTCCATAACTACTCCCAAATCTACTAGTATTCAAAAGAATTCTGATGTCCTACACCAGACACCTCTAAATTTCTGCTATTTGTCTTCCCCTTTACCATTCCATAATCTCCTAAAGTCCCTCAAGTTAGCCTTAAGGTTACATGATACATCCAGTACCAGATATACGTGATTCAACAAAATGTTTGCAGAAGATTTACCTTATGTAACGCTTCTGGTCATGTAAGGTTGACGGTGTCTCAAGCAATTTATCCAGAAGTAATTCTCTTAAAGCTTCAATCCTTGTTTCTACTTCAGCATAATCTATTTAAAAAGAAAAGAATACACAAGATTTACAGAATGAAAATTTAAAATCAAATTTCAGAAAGCAGAACAGTAGTTGCTTTAGTGGGGTGAGGGCTGACTAACTAACATAGAGGCACCAGGGCCCTGTCTACAGTCATCAGGACACTATCTCAGGTGTAGGTTACAAGGGTGTATGTATTTGTCAAAACTCACTGACCTCTAACATGTAAAGTCTGCACACTTCACTGCGTGTATATTTTACCACAATAAAAAAATAAATTTAGTTTTCTGAGTCCTTACAGATTTCATTTTAAAATTTAATAAAGCCCTGTGATATTTCTCCTGGTGGATAAGGCTTTAACCAAAAAGCATTTTAAACTTTTATATTTTTCTGTAACTCTGGCATTGGAAATAATTTCAAAAGATGTTGAGTTTCCTTTAAATGAGTTAAGAATTCGTAAGTCTATTGGTCTCTCTGAAGACGGGAAGATTAAAATGTAGGTTTCCATCTCTATACTTGTCATTGATTCTTTCCAGTAAACTAAGACTCTTTAATAGCATTGTGGTTAACAAACGGCAAAGAATGTCTCAGGCTAACAACCTAGTCATGGTTGCTCATTTTCACTACATATCAAATAAGAAAAGTCATCCTGTTATTTTTGAAGTAATTGTTTTACATTTTAAAGAGAGTCTCATATAAACAAAAACTAAAACTCATATAACATTCTTTGAAGAACACATTCCACATTCTTCCTATAAAAGGAATGTAGAAGATCTAAAAGTAATAAATGAATCTTACATTTCTTGAAAACTTGCACCTCCGTTTTCCCAAAAAGTGACTTGGCCTTTTCATAATCATTAATAACCACATCATAATCACCCTTTAAAATAAAGAAACATTTTGAAAACTGTCATTAAAGCAAAATGAAGACATTTGGTTAATATAAAAAACATCTTAAAAAATCTTAAAAATGTATGACATCTATAACCATACGTACATAAATAAATATGTACTCTACCTTTTGAATATTCCTTTCAATATTTAGAGGAAGGTTGAAAAGAAACTTAAATCGCTGAAGCACATTGAGTGCATTTCTAGTGGAATCTGCCTTGTCTTTCCGACCTAATACTTCTTGAAACAATGTGTCCGCAGTATTACTTGCTCCTGTTTTAAAGGGAGGAAAGGAAACGGAGATGAAAGCTGATTTTCATCAGAAAATGTGTAACTGGGCACTAGAAACAAAATGTGAAGACTGCTATCGTAGTTTTACATTAAAACTCAACAGACTGTTTTAAGGTTAGGGTCTCTTTTATGGTTTGCTAAAACAAAATTTCCATTTTGCCTAAGTCTTTTCATATGTTAAGAATGGTATCCACTATAAAAACAACCATATTTACCATGCCCAAATAAATTCTCTAATGTGAACCTACATTTATTTTCGTTACTCTTCTAAATTTTGTAGCCATTAAGGGCCCTGAGGTTATTTCAGAACTTCATACAATAGGGTAGAACACATACATATGCATGTTTGTGCATACACATGTACATTAGCTAAACTCTGTGGACTCAATATCTACACATGGGATAATAAACAAAACAAGGAAATCATTTTCAGAAAAGTTGCTCAAAAGAAATATTTAAAACGAATTCTATTTCTTGGCAGAATTATCTCTACGTAGCAGGCAAAGAAAATTACATAAGTAATTTACAAATGACAAACGTGAAGGCAGCATCATGAATATTTCTTAAATCAGTAATTCTTATAAAAGTATACATGAGCTGCACATTTCCTAGGTTTTTTTTTTCTCTTTATCTAAAAGACCTCAAACTATATGAATTGCTGTAATGAAAGAGTTGCTTTATCTAAAGCAAAATTTGCTGTGTACAAAAATAGTTTAAATTTTGCAACTTGTGAACTAGTTTTAATTAACCACAACGAAAGGAGAGCAAAAAGATAAACTGCTTTCGGTTGTTTGATCGCTGCTTGTAAAAAGTTTCTGCATTATCTGGTCTGGTGACTATACTTTAAGCAAAGATGAAAAACTTGCCTCAGTCTCACTGGGTGGCTTGCATGCAATATTCTCTAGTGCACACTGTGGGTGGCCTCATCCTGTTAAAAGTCATCTTTGTAACATGATTGTTTTATCTAAATAATGTTTAAATTCTGTTGAAATTTTAAAGGCCTGATATAAAAACTTTGTTTTGTCAAGATAACTGGTGTTACCACACGCTATTTAATGTAGAATACTACATTTCTATTATAAGATGAGAAAAAACATATTTCCTTCTTGCCAACAAACCACATAATGGAGGCTAAATTAGTATTTGAAATCTGGTTAGGGCTAAAACTTTCTGTGGTCAAAGAAAATTATTTTAAAGTATTTATCATTTAAAAAATACAAATTTCATGAATTGAAGCTCATAAATGAATAGGTATGTACAGGAGCCTGAATCTTTTTAAAAGGTTAATTACTTATATGTTAGGTTTGGATGTTAAATCACCAAGCACTGTGATTTTACATTTTTTATTAGTTTTTAGTATAATGAAATTTGAGACTAAAAGTATGAGTTCAAAATTAGATTTTTCTCATCTTATTTTTAAAGTTGTAAAATATTATCAACTAATAATTTTAACTCCTCTAAAAAGTATGAAAACAGGTACAGGAAGAACACCCACTTATAATTAAATAAAACAGACATAGACAAAAATTTATACGTGAAAAATTATAAACTATAAAATTATAAGTTTATTTATGCCAAAATTTATGTGCTTTTATGTTGAGAATTTTAATTTATACTAAGAAATTATAAGTTACTGAGAAATTATAAGTTATGAGATAATGTTTAATTGAGAGATAACTTCTGCCTATAAATTATTGTTCTGTTGTAAATTTTATTGTATTCACAATAAAACTGAAGTTCCTAACTCTGATTATTAGATAATATATTCAGTAATAAAATACATGAGGGCAGTGAAACCAAGATTTGTGCAGAGAAAAATCACCAGTAGCTCACAAAATGCATTTTACGTCTTTCTCCTCTAGGGCTACTAAGAAGACAACAAAATTACGAAAAAAAAGGGGCGCTCTTCATACGTGAGGCTGACGTCACGGATAACGCCACCAGGAAGTTCATACGTGAGGCTGACGTCACGGATAACGCCGCCAGGAAGTTCATACGTGAGGCTGACGTCACGGATAACGCCACCAGGAAGGCGTCAACAAAGGTCACCCACAAAAATCCCCGTGTGCGAATCCACACACATTCTTACACCAAGAACACCCAATTCTAAGGCAGCTGGGGTTTGAACCTCAGTGTCCAGCCACAGAGTAAGTCTAACTGGAGTGGATGGCCATGACTCTGGTCTCAGAGGCTGCAGAACAAATCTTCATCTACATTTGGCAGCCTTGGGCAAACTAAGGTCTGGAACTTGGTCCTTTCTCCTCACCCAAAGATGGGTCTCCAACACCAGTGAATTTGGACAATGCCTCTCACTGTCTCAGTCACACAGGAACTGCAAGAACTAACAGCAATGCTGTTGTGAAAACAGCGCGGCTGCCACCCGTGTAGTTGGGTCTGCAGAGCAGTAAAATTTTCCTACAGTGCAAGACAGGAAGTAAAGTCCAGCCAGCATTACACACCAATCAGTGGAACTCATACCTGCCCAGTGCTCTTACATCCTTAACAAGGGAACAAGCATTTTTATATGTGCCAGGAACTCCTGTCGTCTAGAAGACCTAGTCCTGTAATTCTAATGGTGTCTTATAATTTCAAGCATGTTTATTTAAAGTAAATATTATGCTTTCTCTTATTTCAAAGTGACCATTTGGTTCTTTCCTTGGTACTGACACTGGAGACAGACCACGGAAGTGATTTCTGATCTGCTCTCTGCTTGATGGGAATGGAGAG
Organism: Colobus angolensis palliatus; assembly: GCF_000951035.1. Classification (NCBI taxonomy): domain Eukaryota; kingdom Metazoa; phylum Chordata; class Mammalia; order Primates; family Cercopithecidae; genus Colobus; species Colobus angolensis. Next base: position 1,986,024 of record NW_012117332.1, on the reverse strand, counting down.
GTCAGAGGCAGGATAGAAAGAATGCCCCTCACCGGCTGCCCCACCCACGACAGCACAGCGCATCCCAGGAATGAGCAAGTTGAACGAGATTAGGAAGCAAAACATCAGGGCGCCTGGAAAATGAGGGTAACTCTAACATGTACAAATTCACAAAGAGACTTAACTACCTCAATTTCAACAGGCTAGAAAATGACTAGATAGGCTGTTGGCTATACCATAATGATGCTACACGGACAGGATCATTAACAGCACTGAAAGCCTGTTCCCAGCACCATGCCTGACCCTCTGTGTGGAGTATACGGAACTGGAACCTGGGGGATGAGGAAAGAGCTGACGTCAGCACCGGCCCTTCTCAAAAGCAACTGCCAGCATCTCTTCATCTCCAAGTTGAGTTGGCAGCTTGAAACCAACTCCAATGGGAGTATTTACACCTTGGAAATTGGGAGATGCTAATATTAGGGCTAATTTTCTTTCTTTCTTTCCTTCCTTCCTTCCTTTCTCTCTCCCTCTCCACTTCCTCCTCCTCTTCTTTTTTTTTTTTTTTTGAATGCCTGTTGTGAAATATTTGCCAGCCAGCCACTGAGTAAATGTCAGTTTCTTTTCCACATCCTGGCCCTTCGGGATGTTCACCAGTGTTCCAAATCCTTAGCTTTCTTCTTTCATTTTGCACATAGTACTTGGGTTAAATCATTCAATCCTGTTTGTTCAACTACCATCTTCATGCTGGTGACTCCCAAATCTGTGTTTCAAGATGTGTCTGCGAGCGTAAGACTAATCCTTAAAAATATTTTCACTAGACATACAATAGTGACAGCTAATAATGACATGAAGCACCGATGCTATGCCAGGTGTGATTCTAAAACCCTCCTGTGTATCAGTTGACCTGCACATGGCTATGTCGCTGTAAGACAGGCACTGTTTTCACCCCCGTTTTATGTTGGAGGCAACTGAGACACAGGAGTTCTTCAACTTGCCCAGCGTGACGCAGTGGGACACAGGAAGAGCTAGCAAGAACCCCATCGGCACACCCCTCAGGAATCTCAAACTCAACATGCTGTAAGTTGAACTGAATGTTCTCATCTCCATGCCTCTCCTTATGCCCCAAACATGCTCCTTCATCCACCTGAGGCCGGACACCTGTAAGTCACCAACGACTACTTCCTTTTCCCTGTGTAACACAGCAAACCTTCCCTGTCCCTTCCCCTTTCTCACCTGCCACTCGCTCTACCTTCATTAGCAGCCACGTCACCCTTACATTACTTTATTCCATTACTACACACATGACTGCTGACATGGCGTAACATGCCTACCATCCACTTCTGGCTGCTCCCTTCTTGCCTCTGACGTACCTCCCTTCTCATCCATTCCCTATACAGATAGCAGACTGCTCTTTAAAAATCTCCTATCGTTTCGTTATTGAAACTCCTTCGGTGGCTCACTATTTGTCTTCAGAATAAAGACAGATTCCACACTACTGCACAGCAAGTTGGTCAGGGGCAGACCCTGTCTACCCTGCGGCCACACCTCTCCTATCTGCACATAGCCACACTGGACCCTGCTTCCTGGGCTGCGGCCTATCTCCTCTCTGAACTCACGCGCTGGCCCTGCTGGGACATTCCTGCCTCCCTCCACTCAGCTGCCCACCGCCAGCCTCCGCTTGTCCGGCTACTTCCTGCTCCTCTCTTAAGGTTCCTGTAACCTCCCCTGGTATTTTCTGCACTCAGTGTTTTGGCTGGCTTCCCCTTTTGTGGGCTTTAGCCACACCTGAGGACTCCCACCAGAGCAGTATTATCACACCATCATTTGGTCACCTGAATATGTGTGTGTATTTTCCATTCAGTCATAATCTCCAGAGGTAAAGCACAAGTTTTATTTTTATATCCCTAGGATAAAGCAAACGTGCTCGATAAAAGGTACAGAGGAAGGACTAAAAGTTGCTGCCTGAATCAATGACCAGTATCTTACTACCCAGAGAGGCGGGACAACACCCCACGGGCAGGCCTTGCTTTGCACAGTGTGCAGGACTGTGACAGCAGCTGCGCGAGCTAAAACACAGCAAGGGCATCTGACAATCAATGGGAAGATTACATTTGTTCTGTGATATCCAAAAATTTTTGTTCAAACATTAAAAACTCACTTATTGTTGCTTATGAATGAATAACAAAAATTTTTAAAGTACAAAGAATATTTAATATACAATTTAAAACATCAGAAACATTTAAAATTAAAATGCTATATTTCTTTGTAGAAAAACTTATCAAGAGTGTTTGCCTTCTTTTTTGTTGTAAAATTTACAGTATGAATCAAGCCTCTTTTCCGTGCTCTGCCAGATTATCCTGCTCCTTTCTGGCTGTGAATCAACTTCTGATGTTTTTTCCTTTGCATCGTCCACATCACGAAACTTCTCTGAGGTTCTCTGAGCATTACTTCTTTTGGGACCTCTCTTGCTTTTCTTCACACTTTCTCACCTCTGTTGGTAAGCTCCCCTCCACCAAGTTACTCTTGAGTCTCAAACAGCAGCAGGGCCTACATCCCCACAGCCAGCTATTCCTTCTGTCACTCTCCATTTGTTGGATTTGCATTTCACTTCAAGTGTTAGAGCTTTCTGGTTTTGGATGCACTTTGATCTTTATCGACCAATCCCTTCCCGATCAACCATTTGTTGTAAAATGTCAGGAGGGTTTGTCACTGGGAGATAAGGAGGCAGCACAACTGCACACTTTGCTGTCTGCTGAGAACTGGTAACAGACGTACAGTGGCCATCTCCGGTGGCCTGGAAGGAGGCAGTGTGGCCGATCATCTACAGCACCTGTCATTTACACAGTGACCTGTGAATTAAAGAGCTGGAGGGGAACCATACTTTATGCAGCTATGGTGACTGCCCTGTGGGAACTGCAGTTCTGCATGGTGTTGCTGGGGAATGGCTGTTATGAACTGAACCGCGATGACTGAAACCTGTGCCTATCAAAACCACATACACAGCACGGCCTGCCTGCAGTTCAAAGCACAAGTCTGGAGCCAGATTTCTGGCTATAAATTGCAGCTCTGCTGCTTCCTATTTATATAACCTTACGTGGCTCAATTAATCTTCTGGGCTTTAGTTTTGTCATCAATAAGGTGAAGATAATAGCACAAACCTCAAAGGGTTGTTGTGAGGACTAAATACACGCAGATAGTTTCGAGCAACACCTGCCCTACGGTAAGCCCTCCACAAGTGTGAGCCATGACTGCCATAGCCACTGCTACAAATACTTACCCAGCATGTCTACACCCGTACTGTCTAACACAGGAACTACCAGCCACACGGGACTATCTCCATTTAAAGCCGAATTAATTAAAATTAAATAAAAATTTAAAATTCAGTTCCTCAGTTGTACCAGTCGCACTGGAAGCTCAGCAGCCACATGTTCATCACTGCAGAAATTCTACTGAACAATATGCTGTTCTATATACTCGAAACAGATAAGAACACAGAGGTGAATATGTGAATGTGATGTAAATAAACCGATGGTCTTTACTGGCTTGAAATCAAGAAAGAGTTACTAAGTTCAAACATAAACATGAGAAACACATACCATGAAAACAAAAAACAATTTGTTTTTTTAAGAATTTCAAAAAAAGTGTCAAAACTGATAAACTCTGAATAAATGACCTAAGTTTCTTGCAGCCAACAGTATCCTTTAGAAACTTATCTTAAAAGTCAGAAAGATTGCCCAATTTATAAAAAAAAACTTTTAAAAAAAGTAAAGAAGTATCCATATACATTAGTATATAATTATACGTAAGGTAAAAAGCATTAGTAATAATTTAAGCGAACTAAATTACGCTTGTACTCATTTATTCTTTCCTTCCTTTCTAAAATAAAATAAATTCAGTTCAACAGAACTGACTGAATTTTCGTGACTTTAATTCTGTGTTTTCACCAGTTCTGCAGCACTGAAGTCCCAGATAACGACAAACCCGCCTGGGCAGGACTCTCTGGGGGCCAGAGCTGCATCCCCTCCGGCTTTGTTCCCAGGCTGGCTTAGCATGGAACCTGACACAACCGGAGTTAAATAAACGTTTGTCAAGTTGACCTGAATTAGGAAAAATATATCCTAGGACAGCAAACATCAACATCATGTTGTTAAAAAATGTTTCTGGAAAAGGGGGAACTGTTATAAAGAAAGATATTTTAGGGAAATTTTAATACCAAAAAGTCCTGACGAATGGTCTCATAAAGAAGTGACCAGTTATATTAAGCTGAACGTTATCCAAAAAGAGCAAACTTCAATAGAAAGTTAATACGACGCTTTTCTGGAAAAAAAAAATGCATGGTTATAAAGGAATATATGGAAAAAGGCAATTTTTAATATCCCAAGTCCCAAGGGACGATTTCTAAAACTACTCCTTTAAAGAAAAAAAAAATCACATTACCACACTATGCTAAGCCTAACACATGAAACAGACCCTAGAATTTCCCAAACCTGACAAGGATCTCCTCCTCTGACACCATGATATACTTACTATGTCAACTGGTCCTATAAGCCACCTTTTGAAAATTACTGAAGTGTTACTAAACGTGTTTTTTATACAGTTATCATAGTTTGATAACTTCTCCAGGGCAAATAACATCCTTGAGTAGAAAACTTCCTTTCAAGACCTTAAAATCTCTAACTATGCTAACACAGAAACAGCTTCAATAAGCATTTGAGTTGAATTCAGAATATCTTCATTTTAACAAAATTGGTGACTTGGTTCTCAAAGATAAAAACAAGGGAAAATCTCAAGGCAATTAAGTAATAATAATCAGAGGGAAAAAAATTAAGTGCTGTTAAATTCCTAAATTTAGAATGAAATCCAAGTACTCAAACGCTACTACCAAGAGAACACTTCTTTCTAGAAAATGCTTTCTCTTAGGGATCACTCAGGTTTGTGAAAAGATATTCACATAAAGGCTCAGAACGTTTCACCCATGGGACTAACTTAAGCTGGAAGCGCAAAACTAGCTTCACATCACAGCCTTACATTCACAGAATCTTTAAAGATCTGGTGTGAGGTTTCTTCATTTTTCCAATTAATCTTTACTTCATGATGAAATCATATGTTGTATTTAAAAATAAGGAGATTCCTATGGGCATTCCTATCAAATGTAAACTATAGGTGTGAAAAGATTTATTTTAAATGATTTATTTTTAAGCCACTAATGTCATAGTAAGGATTAATTCATCTGATCAGTTTCTTCTAAATCAACAGGATAAGTGGCTGGGACCTAGGATGTCAGAAAACGGATAGACAAGGGAGGTGGGCAGAACTCAAAACTTTGCACATAGCCATTTTCCCTGGGCCTATAATTTTTACAAAATATCTCAGATTTAGATACATTCTTAAATAGCCAGTGGCCTTAAATTCTTTTTTGGAAAAAGGCAAGGTATACACAAATAAATGGCCCCTAGGAATCTGTTACTCTCACGGCTGAGGTTATTTGCATTAACGCTGGGAGACACCTGATGGCGGCTCCCCCAGGTTGCTGGTCAGTGACAATCCTGGCTACTGCTTCAGTGCTTTCCTAGCTTTGAAGATGCTGTTTATATGTTGGTCGGTTTTACAGAAGGAAACTTTATTTCTCAAGAACTGGATTGTTTTCAAATTATGATTTCTCATAAATAAAATGCAAGCAGAAACAGAACATTCATTTTCAATGTTTCTATTCCCCTTTGTGTTCATTAAATCATTACCATTTAGAAATAAATATTAAAATGCAACTTACTGCCTTATCCTGTGATATCAGGTCCAAGAACTAATTTTAAAGCATGTTGTCAAGTCTATAAATAGTTATGGGTAGTAGTACAAAACTTACTGTTCAGAACATTCTCCAGTTTCTGCGTCATGGATCCTTCTACTTTTTCCGTTCCATCTGCTTCTAGTTTTTGATGGATGGCTAGAAAAAACAAAACAAAACAAAAAAAACTAGTTAAAATGTAGGCCATTTTAATGGGTGGAGATACATTAAATCAAAATGATATTTTTAAACAGCTTTTTTAAATGGTCACAGTATTTTCACTGCTGAAAAGGAGCAAAAACATGCTACCCTGTACAAGGTACCCAGCAGACACCAGTCTAAGTTATTCACAGTTTAACATCATTAAAATAGTACCTAACACACATAATCATCTGTCTTCGAGACCAAGCGGTAAAAACAGCTGAACTGAAAAAGAAAAGGGAGACTTGAGGCATCCTGGGTCTCATCACTACAGGTTGAATATCTCCAATCCGAAAATCCAAAATGCTCCAAAATCTGAAACTTGAAGCACTCACATGACATTCAAAGGAAATGTTCATTGGAGCACTTCCCATTTCAGATGTTCAGATTTGGGATGTCCAACCAATAACTACGTCATGCAAATATTTAAAAATCTGAAACACTGCTGGGTCGCAGGCATTTCAGATAACTGGTCAGAAAACTCTGAGTAAATTCGGTACTCAAATGCACTACGAACACACACTCAATGCCTGCTAATATCTCTCCCTCTGCTCCTTTTAATTAGTTTTTAATTATGATCTTGTTATTTTTCTTTTTTTTTTTTCTTTCAGTAAGCCACCTCAAATTTTCTTTGAAATTCTAAAATAAACAGACGGCTCCTCTATCAAAGAAACACATTCAGAGAAAAAAGGAATATATTTGGGGAAAAACCCAGCTACTGTAGTTGAATTAGTTGGGCTGACTCAGAGTGAGGAGAAAGTAATTTCTGTAATGTTTCAGAATTTGAGTTGTGTGGTAACAGTGACATAAAATGTTTCTACATACCAAAGCGGAAACTGGGGTTCAACTTACTAAGTGAAATGGAAAGGAACTTCCTTCCCTATCTGTAAGGAAAGGAGTCAGACTATGCCTAAGTATTAGAAAGCGAAACTGGAAAGACTTCCATGCTGTATGTGTGCAGATCTGCTCTCCCTGTTGGTTTAAATGCTGCTGTGATGCTCTGCCAGTCCTGGCGAGAAGGACACCGGGACCCACTGAGCAGGCACTGTGCTGAGACGCCACACCCCACAGCAGCCCTGCTCCACAGGTTGCTTTCTGAGTCAAAATTAGCATTAAAGGGAATCATGTAGCCATGTTTTCTGATGCTGACAAAACCCATCACTGATGAGCAGGTCAAGGTGAGGTGACCCCGGACCCCTGGCTCAGTTTACAGCCCTTTTTGCTGACAGGCTAACCTCCTCCACCCATCTCCCCCACAGCAGAGTCACTGTCAAACTGTCAGCCAAGCATGAGGACTGACAGACACTGGCATCTGATAAAGGCAATCCTATTTTCCAGAAAATTAAACCAAATAACCCAATGTCTGGTTCACTTGACCTTTTATTTTCTTTGAAAACAGTTTTAAGTAGAATAACTCAATAAGCAACTTGGTACATGATCATAGGTTTGTTATTGTTTCTAATCTATTAAAACTTAAATATGTGAAGCAGTTGAACATTATAAGTTTGTACTTGAGAAAACAAAAAAAGTATGTACAACAGCACTTCTTAAAGAAAAATCAAGGTTATAGAAAGACTATTAGTTCACTATGATTATTTGATCATTTTAACGCTCAAATAAGATGTAGATGTCAAATTTGCAATTGAAATAAAAAATTCGTAATACCCATCCATGCATTCATATAAATGCTGTTGTTAAACGAGGCACCAAGGAATAATGGCTGTGTAGGGTGGTATCTAAAGGATCCAGGGTTGGGCACAGAAGCATGTACATGCTCTAAGCATTCTATGTTAATGCCAGCCCGTGCGAGACAGGAACATTCAAGCCAGACCACAGATGAGCAAACTACTGCTATGAAGGACCAAACAGTAAAAAATACTTCAGGCTTTGTGGGCCACATATGGCCTCTATCCCATATTCTTCTTGCTTTGCTTTTAGCATGGGAAAACACAGCCATGCTTAGCTCCCGGCCTGTACAAAGGCTGCGGCCTAATTTGGCTCACATGCTGACCTCTGAGGAGGACTACACTTACTGAAGTAGGAGAAGAGGAAGGGTTAGTGCAAGATGCATTAATATTTTAAATTGACAAAGAGCCCTTCAAACATTTAGTTTCTATTTCTTATTTTACCAAACTTTTATCAGAGTAGACAAATCATATATAAATTATATTTAAACTGGTTAAGTATTCTGTGGTTCCTTCTCTTCCCAAATTATACTGAAGAAAATCAATAAATAATAAAATAATTGCAACTAGAAGACTAACAGGAATGATTCTCACTTAGATAACTGAGTCCTTTAAAATGATACTTACCTGAATTATCTTCATACATCAATAGACACTAACAACAGAATGTGTCAAAAAATCAATTATGGCTCAAGCCACCCAGGGTTAAGTAGCAGCAATAAAAGGAACAGGGGAAGGAAGACAAATAAGACAAACAGTGCAGGGAGCAACACGTGTCATTTGCTCTGCTCAGGCTTTTCACGCTAGTGTACCATAACCAAAATTCATTCATACAGTTTTGACCCACAGTTGTTCTTGAAAGGAGCAAGTGATAACGGTGGACTTGTCACAAAAAACAAGAGATGATACGGGTCATTAAATGCACAAGCTCAGGGGCATTCAGGGAAATCGCCACCAAAACAAAGGTGGTGCTCGGAGGCACTGAGGAGCTCAGGAAGGCCTTTCACCTACCAAGAGCTCCACGAACCACCACCACTCAGGAGGGCCAGTGTGAGCAGCACCTGCTAATGACCCACAGGTCACTCCCACTTCAAGGGAACAGAAGGGAATGACAGAGGGAAGGCCATGGCAAAATGAAGTCTGGTGCTAGAAACATTTTTGCAGAATAAAGAAAAAAACTGTACTAAAGATACCAAGGTTGCTACTGGCAGGTGCTATGCCAGACACACTTCTTCTCAAGTCCTAATTAAAACACCTGCAGGGACCCACAGGAAGAAACAAAACTGACAGTGGCATAAAAACGTAAGGATGAGTAAAGGCTACTAACGGCACCGCGTTGGGTGGACTGAAAAAACAGCAGACCTGGACTGGGCACGAAACAGTTAACTGGATGGAACTGAAGCAGATGATGTAAAAAAAAAAAATGCAGAGAAAAGCTCTGATTCGCACCTGTCCCCTGTGCCCAACTCTGGAACACAAGGATGGTGCAGACCAGAAACATCTTCCAATGTTTCCATAACTATCTTCAGGACTACAGTTCTGTTCCCCCATTTTTCTTAACCACACAGATCCTTTCCTTTGACAACCATTTAGAGAACAATTTCCCCACATTCCAGAATGGCAGGAAAACAGAAGGAAATCGGGAGGAGGCATCCACTGCTGGTCAGCTGGGCAGCCGCTGAGAAACAGAAGTCTGCAGGGCAGCATGCGGGGGCAGAAGCAAGAGAGCGACGTGTTAATCCAAGACCATTCAGAGGAAAACCATGAATTCTATCTAACGTAAACACAAGAAAAGCTCTGAGAATTGAAGATGGGAGTCTCTAGATTCGGAAGGCTGATCAAGTGTTGGCTAAAATGAATGAAGACAGAACCTGTATTCCAGTATATCCTGCAAAGGTGTTTTTTCGTTTCTAAAAAAATCCAAGGCTAAACAAATACATCTTTTAAACATTTAGATAGGGAGAAAAACAAACAATTTACAAGTAATGAAGAATTATGTTGGCTCAGGATTTTGTCTCTGCAACACTAAAAGTCATTGGATCAATGTCTTCAGAAAATAATTCTCTTACAGTCAAGTGTGTCCATGCATACGGGCAAGAGGTACTTCCAGACACACCAGAATTCAAAAGGTATAGCATAAAAGATGTAACACATTGTTCAAGACAAAAAATTTCAAAGGATAGGAAAGATGAAATATAAAATATAGGCAATAAACATCAAAGCCAATTAAGTTTACACGTATGTGTACTGTATGTATGTGTGTGTATAGATATACATATACATTCACACAGACACACACATATATATTCACACAGACACACACATAGATATGTACACAAACATAATATATACATATTTACTGTATAACTGTGGTAAATATAAAATTAAATGTAAGAGACAAAAAATAAATCTAAAACCAGAATACTGAAATGGAAAAGGTAAAATAAGCTGGGTCCATAATTTCAAATTAAATTGAGGCAAAAAAAAAGGGAAAGGTAAAGACATGCTAACTGCTGTCACATGTAACAGATGTCGAGACAACCTATAATAAAATCTTAAAACATTTCTCTCAAATCTGCAAATAATATGGTCTACACTGCCAAGAAGAAAAAAGGAAGTACAAAAGGTAACAAGACAAAAGAAAAAGATATCAGGACAAAAATTTCAATTATGATAAATGTAAATGGCTTCCATTCTTCTATTTAAAAGCAAAGGCTCTCAGAATAGTATTTAAAAAATCAAAATCCTGCCAGCAACACAAGACACATGTCAAAACAAAAATCTCTAAAATGTTACAAAGAATATTACAAATAATGTATCAAGCAAACACATACAAAAGGAAAGGTATAAAATGCTAACATTACGTTATTGTGCATCAAATAATTTAATCTTGCCCCCCAAAAGGTCTGGCCTTTGCCCTTAGGTCCTGGGAGGTAAACTCTAAACTCTTGAAATGTTCTGCCTGAGAAGAGTGTCTTTGTTTGCCTGTGGACCATCGGCCACACTAGATAATCTAACAGTGGAATTGACGGTGAGGACTTAGGGTCACCCAATATCAGCCTGATCTGAGGGAGAAGACTGAAGTCAGCCTTGACCATGTCCATGTGATGGGGCCCTACTAGAGACTCTGGATCTGGACAACAAGGCTTGGGTAGCTTCCTCGGATGGAAGTACTCCATGTGCGTTGTCACGCACTGTTACCAGGAAAGTCAGTGCTGCCTGCAGTTCCACTGGGAGACTACGGGAAGCTCCATGGATGAAAATTGCCTAGATCTGCTCCATGAATCTCTATCCCTGGCTGACTATAATCTGTAATTTCCCGGTAATGAACCATAACACAGTACAACAGCTTTCTCTGAGTTCTGTGAGTTCATCTAGCAAAACACCAAACCAAGGGTAATCCTGGGGACTGCTTATAAATACATTCTCATCAAGAGAATCTAAGAACCAGAAGCTACGAAGCAAATACATGCTTTACACACAAAGAAAAGCTGACAGAATCAAAATTAAAGATGGAGATTTGTCTGTCATGTTTAACATAAAGAAGCTAGATTTAAATAATATAATTAATCAGGCATTGATATTATATCAGATAGTGGACCCTGAAGAAAACATGTCCGTCCATCCTTTTTAATTCTTGGTATACTTACAAAAACTTAATATATATTAAGAAACATTTTCTCTGTTCACAGTACTATAAGAACAGAGACTATGAAAACAAAAATTTACTAAAAACTACTAAGTCAAGGAGGAAAATTAAAATTATACATTTTAAAAACACAAAAAAGATATCCCTAAGAAATCAATGTTAAAAAAAATCACATAGAACATACAAATAAAACAGATAATGAAAGGGCCTATAACATGAATTTTAAATAATTTAAAAATTAGAATGCAATGCTAATAAAACATGAAAATCTTGATAAAATAAGAGGATTTCAGGGAAAACAAAATCAAAATAAAGCAGAGACAGTAGAGGGCTGAAAAGCATACGTGTGTGTGCGTGTGTGTGTGTGTATACACACACTTATCTGTCTCACCTGCTGGCTCCCAATCCCCCCTTGAAGCTACTGATTCAGTCTTCAGGAGAGGCCCCAGACACCAACGCACTCCTGCCTGGTGTGATAAACCAGGAAGCACAGCACTATCCGTGCCTGAAAATGCTGAAAGTGAATCTATCTAACATCCAATTAGATAAGTCCAAGCAATTTAATGGCGAGAAAAATAAGTTAAATGATACCATGAGGAAGTCATCAGTCAAATTCAGAGTGGGGGATACCTTCCAGGACAAATGACCTTGTTTCTTCAACAAATCAATGGCATGAAAAACCAGAAACAGGCTGGGCGTGGAAATTAGCCGGGTGTGGTGGTGGCACCTGTAATCCCAGCTACTCGGGAGGCTGAGGCAGGAGAATTGCTTAAACCCAGGAGGCAGAGGTTGCAGTGAGCCGAGATTGCACCACTGCACTCCAGCCTGGGCAATAGAGTGAGACTCCATTTAAAAAACAAACAAACAAAAAAAGAAAAACCAGAAACAGGGTAAGAAAGGTGAGGGGATGGTTTTAGTTTAAAAGAGGATTAAGAGATTTAAAAATTAAGTGAAATGCCTGAATTTTATTTGAATCTTGATTTGGATATATCAACTATAAAAAAACAAGTTTGGGGATAATTTGAGAAATCTGAACTGGGAATGAGATGATATTTAAAAATTATTGCTAATTTGGTTAACTATGATAATATCATTGTGATTATGCACATAAATGTCCTTACCCTCACTTGGGAGACTGACACTCAGGTATTTAGGAGGAAATCATGCTGCTTGAGGTTTGCTTTAAAATACATCCGCAAAATGCAAACAAACCAACCTCAAAAGTAAGTATAAAAAAGGAGCAATAATTGTTAAATCGAGGTGACAGGTACACAGAAATTGATTATACTTTCATCTCTGCTTTTCACATGTTCGAAAATATTCATAATAGAAAAGTAAAACCAAATTACCTGAGCAACTTTACATATCAGCTCTGTCAAATTTGAACCACGTAACTCCTAGTCTACATGGCCCACTGACAGCACGCAGAGCAACACACAGAGATCCGCACGTTACCATGTAACAGCAACAGGTACAGCAACACTCAAACCCGACCAAAAAGCCTTTTACAAAACTACAGATCAATTTCATTTAAGACTACAGTTAGAACAAGTTATAAAAAGCTAATAGGCCGGGTGCAGTGGCTGTCGCCTGTAATCCCAGCACTTTGGGAGGCCGAGGCGGGCAGATCACGAAGTCAGGAGATCAAAACCATCCTGTCCAACATGGTGAAACTTTGTCTCTACTAAAATACAAAAAAACAGCCGGGTGTGGTGGTGCGCACCTGTAGTCCCAGCTACTCCAGAGGTTGAGGCAGGGGAATCGCTTGAACCTCGGAGGCAGAGGTTGCAGTGAGCCGAGGTAGCGCCACTGCACTCAAGCCTGGCGACAGAGCAAGACTCCTTCTCAAAAAAAAAAAAGGTATGAATCCTGTAGTAAATTAACATAATCACTTAGAGGCATGCAACAGGTTTTACCTAAAGAATAAAAGGTTTCTAGCACACACAATTCTACATACAATATAAACCCAACTTTGTAATAGATACTCATATAGGTTAAGAAAAGAAGATAAAAGGAAATACATTAAAATGTTAATGTGATTATATCTACAATAGACACTCTTGCTAATTATCTATTTAGTATTTTCTGTAATATGCATTTCCTTTATTTCAAAAAACATAAAAGCTAAATACATGTGTCTAAAGTTTTCAAATGTACTATTATAATCACTTCCTATATGCTATAAGTTCATTTGTTCATTAGTAGCTGGTCAGCATTATCTTTATTAAACTTAAAGTTGTAACATACTTCTAGGGTGAATGACTAATAAATGTGACTACATAAATCTAGTGTACCAAATAAAACTTCTTTTTTTTTTTTTTTTTTTTTGAGACGGAGTCTCGCTCTGTTGTCCAGGCTGGAGTACAGTGGCCCGATCTCAGCTCACTGCAAGCTCCGCCTCCCAGGTTCACACCATTCTCCTGCCTCAGCCTCCTGAGTAGCTGGGACTACAGGCGCCCGCCACCTCGCCCGGCTAGTTTTTTGTATTTTTTAGTAGAGACGGGGTTTCACCAGGTTAGCCAGGATGGTCTCGATCTCCTGACCTTGTGATCCGCCCGTCTCGGCCTCCCAAAGTGCTGGGATTACAGGCTTGAGCCACCGCACCCGGCCGATAAATCATTTTAATTACAGTAGTTTGTGGGAAACATTTGTGCAGCTACTGGGCATATGAATAACCACTTTATCTGATTAATACCAAACTCTGTTCATACATGCTCAGGTTTTCTTCCTGACATGCTAAGATTCAATATTGGTGACTTAGAGAGAACAGCAATAAGCACAAATAAAGACTGGCACACCATCAAGAAACATAAGGCACAAGTATTTATCAAGGAAGAGCACCAACCTTCTTTGTTCCCCTCTAGACATTCACGTTACCCCTTCCTGCAAGGAAGAAGCTGCATCACATACACATTTAATGTGTTGGAGATCAATTAAGCACATATGGCACAGGAAGGGGGGGCTTATTTATTTATTTATTTAGAGACGGAGTCTCGCTCTGTCACCCAGGCTGGAGTGCAGTGGTGCGATCTTGGCTCACTGCAACCTCCGCCTCCCACGTGCAAGCGATTCTCTGGGCCTCAACCTCCCGAGGAGCTGGGACTACAGGCACCCACTATGCCCGGCTAATTTTTTGTATTTTTAGTAGAGATGGGGGGGGGGGCTTTTTAAAACAATAAAAGAATGTCTATACTTTAGGAATACAAAATAATTTTTTAAAATTTACCTTCCCGAATTGAAGAAGATATGGCCTCAATGTACGGTTAGAGTGATGGATGCTTAAGCTATACGGGTACTTAGTTTTAAGTATCTTAGCTATTAAAAAGAACTGAGTTAACGTTTATTAATATAGATTGCTTTTTACTAAATAGCAATAATTAAACTTTTATTAATTAAAGGCAATTTTATTTAGAAAAAAAAAACCCCTACCAACATCTTGCATTAATATGTCTAAAGCTATGACATCTGTACTCCACACAATGTCCCTCTCATATACAGATGATGGCACAGTGAGAGCTACCTGCGTGCATGTGTGGGGGCCTGGGCGAGAAGGGCTGAAGAGACTGGTATCCTGTCATCAGCCTTTCCAAAGGGAACACACAGTGGCTGGCATTTATAGAATCAGTCACATCTGTAAGATATTGACAGTTGTGAGAGGATTTTTTAAATCCTCAAATTTTATGCATTGGGATTTAATTTCTTATCAGCCCTGGAGTGTGGGCATCACAGAGAGTTAAAGCAGTCTCCCATTTCACACATGTAAGATGGGTTAACAAAAGCCTCAGAGATAAATTTTTAAAGTACCAAGTCTTCAAAGAGATGCCAGCCTACTCTGCAACAAGTATTGATAGCACATTTTAGATCTCTACTTTGATGAAACCAGACCGCATGTGACACCCTGTAAACACCCTGCAGGCGGTGTCAGGTTTCCATGGCGGAAGCTGCCGGCAGATGGCTCTGAGGATCGGATCGCCTTACCTGAGAGGGCATCCTGTGCCTCGAAGAATGTACTGAGACCGCCTTTCACACAGGCCAGGCTGCCCTCGCTCTTCTTGTTAGCCTGTCTCTTGAGGTTGGTGACTGCCATTTTCAGCTGCTCAAAACTGAAAGGAAATAAAGGAACCAAACGTTTGACACTCCTAACATGCAAAAAAGAAACAGGAATTCCTTCAGTGGAAAACACTTCATATGCTAAAACCGATGCTAAGTAGCATACAGATGAATATCACATGAAGCCAGATGAAAACAAAAAGCTTTCAAATTGTTACGCAGACCTAAACCTTTTATTACGAATGCCTAAATTACAACAGCTATACGAGTGTTGCGGCCCTCAACGGTAATTCCAAATACATTAGAGCCCTAAGAAGTAAAAGTGTAATGTTTTCATAACCTCTATAGAATATATACAACTTACCAGATAAAGAGTTTTGAACATCCTGTACCAGATAAGAAGACACAGATCATCCAGTGATAGACAATATTTCAAAAGTGTAACTGCTTTGTACATTCATTGAAGCACTGTGGAACACTGAGCATAATAATGTTCTACTCATCAATACCCAGTCCTCTGTCCTTAATAATAAAATTATGTAAATCCTGTGGGTCAATTCACAACTTGAAGACAACAGTATCTTATCTCAGTATCTAAAGCAGAGAAAAGTGAAGGCAGGCCTCTGCATTTCTGAAGTTGTATGTCCATTTGAGCTAAGAAAATCTGGCTATAAAACTTTAAACGTATTCTTGATAGACCTACACAAGAAACGGAGCTCAATTCTGACTTATAATAATAGAAATTTTACATCTGTAATATAAAATTAGAATCATCTTCTACAATGAAAAAATTCACCTTGGACATTTGCTTTAAAAAGCAATCAGGTTAAATTTACCCTACGTATTAAAACGCCAACTTTTCTTCATGTTTTCTAGTAATGCTTTTCATCCTAATAAGTGAATGAAACATTGATACTAAGGTATATTTTAGCACACTGATTTATCAATAATTTAAGTTTTAAGCAATAAACCATTGATTTATCCAAACGTTTTTGTGGAATATAATTATTTTAAATCAATCTTGCAAATAAGCTACAAACCTGCTCTTGTAGAGAGTAAAATGTAACTAGAAGACAAAAGGGAATCTTCAAATTTGATATATGACTTTGTCTACTTTTTTGCTAATTTTAAGGCAGGCCCTTACATGATGATAAACCAACTCATCTTCCTTTGCACTGTGGTCAGAAAAGGCAGCGCGTTCCACGTTCTACACCAGAACTTAAAATCTGTATGTTATTGAGTAGGGAGAGATCACACTCACACGTGTCAGTTTAAGTCCCCAGCTAAGGCTCCATAAATTTTTAATAACCTGCACCAATAATGAAACATATTGAACATAAAATGACAGTGGGAAATGAGAGGCCTCTAAAGAATCATCTCATTGTACAAATAAGGAAACAGACACGCTGAGATGTTCACGGGCAAACCCGAAATCAAAGAGCTCATAGCTCTTTTTTACATAGCTAAAACTATGTAACTGTAGGCAGAGCCAGACCTAAAACTCAAGTTACCGTGTAATTCCATTTTTAGCACCTGAGTGAAACCCTTTACAGCTGACAGTCCCATATCCACTAACCTGGTGTTTGAGTGATTCTCTATAAGATACCAGGCAGCTGAAAAATTCTCACTTGTAAAATCGGCACTCATTCCATGGAACAGCATTTCTAAGTCCTTCTGGGAAAATTTACTTCTGAGGGGAAAAAAGGTTTAAAATATATTTCAGTGGTTATTATGACAAAAAAGGAACAGGTATCACTGAGTATCCAGTGTAACACATATGAATACAAACCATTACAACAATACATATTAATCATACATTACCCAGAAGATGTTTGTATATATGTACAAACTACATTTCCCACATCATGGCTGATTTTTCTAACACGTAAACTTTGATTATATATAGGAAAGATAGGAAACTAGTTGAAATACAGAAATCACATCAATAAAAGAACATAAGGTTTAAAGAGGATTAAGACGTCAGGCTGAGCTGATGGTTTTATTAAACCTATCGAAATACGACATCAATCCCCACTCAATGGATAAAAATCAAAATTTGAATACAGTGAAATTTTAAAATATTAAATCACTTTGTTAAAATGATTTTTGTTAAAACCTATATGAAAGTTGTTTTAAGACGTACTGCCTAAGAAACCATCAAAGCACTAATAAAACCACATCTAATCACAAAGCAGCCACATTTGCATCCATGTCTAGCATGACTTGAAGAAAAGCTTGTGGTAACAACAGGGCATCTACATAACCCATAACCTGCTGCTCCCTCATCTTGCCTACATGCTTAAGACTGACTTCTGGATCAAATCATTTATATATTCATTCGAACACTCATCAAGTATCTGCTACAGGTCAGGTTCCAAGCTGGGATGCCACATGTGCCCACCGAGGCCCACAAGCTGGCAGCCTTTGCTGCCCCCACCGCCCATTTGCAGGATGAAATCCAAGCATGTCCAGGAACCGAACCTGCTTGTCTCTCAGGGCTCATTTCTGCCACTCGAGGCCTGAAACCTGACGCTTCCGCAGCCTCAAAGGGACTACACGGCCCCGCACGCTGGTTTCCACCACGTGGGTATTTACTTTGCTCATCTGACTCGCCGTCCCCTACCCCGAAACACTGGACAGGCCCAACTCATAAGGTATAAACCAGACACACATTATTTGATAGGGCAGTATCTCTTTAACACTTATGCAGTGGGGAGATGACTCTGGCCCCAAAAGAATTTTTAATGTGGGTAGGTCCGGTCACAGCCTCAATTCAGAAATTAGTCCGGTGACTGTGGTACTTCCTCTTCTCTGGGAGAGTCCTGCTGTCTCATCATCACAAACACAGCCTCAATGCAGAAATGAGGCAGCTTAGCCCGTGGTCAACACTCCAACTTCACCCAAAGGTAACATGTTTTTCTTCCCTCTTCCTGGCCAAGGTCAATAGTTAACAGGCTGCTTGCTGGTTTGGGGGAAACACGGCAGCTCTGTCGTACAGGTTAAGGGTGGGATGGATAAAGAAGTAAGAATGGAATGTCCTTTGGGGCCTGTGCCTGGTACTGCCATAGGTGGCCTGTGCTCTCTGCCTGCCAGGTATTCAAACCCACTTGAGTCTTGTGGGCATTTTCACAGGTTCCCTAAAGGGCTCTGGAGGACCCCTCCAGCCATGACTCATGGATGCATCTGCTTCCTCCTGCCACTCCGCAGCCTCCCGTGGTCTCTCAGTCTTACCACAGACACTCCTTGCTGGAGCCTCTCCATGCTCAGGTGACCAGTGCCCACAGGCACAACTTCCAATGGCCTGGAGCCCACTCTCTCTAGCAACTGGCTTGCTCACCTGGGCATGGAGAACACCCCTAAAATGCAGCCACCTCCACTGTCCATGCAGGCTCTGTGTCTCACAGCTGCAGGGAACACTGTCGCCTGGAGGTCCCACTCACCGGGCCTAAGTGAAGACGGTCACACACGCTGCATCCTCCCACTTCACGGCCTAGCCCGGCGCTCCCCATAGATACCTCTGCACACATCCTCCTTGCCTCTCTACACATCCTCTCCCTCTGTGGTCCCTAGAAGAACAGGGGATGTGAGCTGCAAAACCAGATCTCAAGGAGTTCCTCTATCAACCCCGCACCGCGAGACGCCCCTCACTCTAAAGTCAAACGCCTACTGCGCGAGCATCTCAGCCAGGACAGGACAGCCCATTCACGTTCTGGAACACTGCCCTGCTTCACTATGTTCCTTTTTTGATTGGGTGGGGGATGGCTTGCTTAGAATTATGATAACAGAAAAGAAGACAGAGATTTTAGGAGGTGGCACCACTTCCACTTAGACTGAGTGGACCTTGCATCTTTTCTCACCAGCTTCACAAGTTAAAAGATTTACAGCCTGAATCCTCCTGATACATGCGTGTGGCATTCATTAGCTTGCTGGTCGTTTTCACCAGTCAGCAGTCTCTGGGAGGGAGGTGGAGAACTCTGAGTTTTTAGAAGTTTATTTTGGTTTGGATTCTTCATGCTGGTTCTCATACTTTACTTAGTAAGAAAATCCTTTCACCTTTGGAAGTTTTTCTCACTTTATTTATTTGTGCCCCATGCCTCCAAGTTAGAGCTTTGGGGGAATATAGCGACTGAGTGGAGGCTTAGGCTAAGCTGTGACATGCTGAACCCCGCCCGGCTAAGTGACCCAGAAGTGCCTCCTTCTGCAGTCCTGCTCTAACTGGCAAGCAGCATCTGCCTGGAACACTGCGTGAGGGATCACAGGCTTTGTCTCGGCTCGGCTAGAAAGAATGACATGACCAATCAGTAGGGCGTGTCATCGTGGGCAGGAGAAGTCATGGTGGCTGCAGATCATGTTTTTGTCAACCTTCCTTCTAGACATGGCCATTCAATGTGGTGTCTCATGCTTCACTTGGTCAGAGAGTTAAATGGTCTGAACAGAATCAAAATGCACTACTGATATCAACTAAATTCCTACTAACAACAGTCTTCACACATAATTTAAGTACAAGAAATCCTCATCTAGCAGGAATCAATTCCAAGTAACATAAGGACACAGCTGAGAAGAAAGAAACGGAAGAAGGCTGAGACGTCAGACAGCTTCTGTGCCCCTCTCCCACGCCTGTGGCACTTCACCCTGCCTTGGTGTTTCTCTGCCCAAAAGCAAACAGGGAATGAACGGAGGTTGCTAGTGTTAAGAGCTGACGATGTGAAGAAAGGATCTGTGACACAATGGTAGCAAGTAGGGCAGGAAAGTATAAAATGCAGACACAAAACTCAAAAATACAGCAGCTGCATGCCCTGGAGAAACAGTTAAGAACACAGAGTCCCCGTGGGTCTGGCAGCTAAATCATACTCCACGTGTTTAGCCAAAATAAAATTTTTTAAAAAAAACAGAATGCACACAGCACACATAGAAAAGGGCTCTGTCCTCAACAGTTACAACGCTCACACTGGTGGTACTGATGGTGCTGCACAACGTGAACCAGCAGCTCAGAGCTTTCCATTCAGTACTCTGTCTTTAAAATTCCCCTGATACTTAAACTCTGGTAACATCTCACTTACAATGCATTACTCAATTGTTATTTTTACAAATCTAAACTGCTCTCAGCTATATCATAATATAAAGGCCTGATGTCTAGCGGAGGGCTCCGGGAGAGGGTTAAGATTTTAAGAAACTCTCCCACCCCCAGGAGTCCCTACCTCCCTCATCCTCAGAAGGAGCAGGGATGGGTCTAGTCAGTCCCTAGCAGTGGGGCCCCTGGCGAGAAAGCAGTGGGTCTGGCGAGGTCCCCACTGGCCCTGCGCTCCCAGCTCTTCAGCCATGAACATCCCGTGCACCACAGGCTGCTGGGAGGACACGGGAGGCAGAGCCTGAGACTCGGCTTCCGCACTGGAGTGAGCAGGGAGGCCCAAGATCCCGGAGCCGGACGCTGAGCCTCGAGCCTGAGACTCGGCTTCCGCACTGGAGCGAGCAGGGAGGCCCAAGATCCCGGAGCTAGACGCTGAGCCTCGAGCCCTGTCCACCCGCCAGCCACTCCCCGCACGCGTCGGTCCTTAAGGCCCCTAAAGTGGGCCAGGTAGAATTTGAAAAGCACCACGTCTCTTGGTCACAATACCACTTCCCCTAAGACGAAGCTGATGGTTCTGAGTTCTCACTGAAGACATTAAAACTCTTTCCTGATCTTAATTGGAAGACAGGTATTGAGACTTACAGCAGAAATCAGACTTACAAGAACAAGGCAGACATGATTTTCAAGATGGTGAAATTCTAACACAGAGATGTCAAATCATCTTCCCCGAATCACACAATTAAGGCCAGGATGAACCTCGCCCGGACACACAGAGCCCGTTTACAGTGGACACCGTTGGCGATGACCCACCAATCACCCTGGACCCTCTCTGCTGGAACACAGCCCCCCACCTGCCCCTTAACTTGGGGGAGATGAACCACCATAAGCTAGCCACACTTGTCATATTTCCCCTGCTCCTGACTGGGTAACCCTGTTTTTGAACAGTGATGCCTGAGGAACAGTCTGTTGGAGCACATCTGGGAAAGGTCTCCATACTTTCAAGAAGGGAAACCAAGAAGAAATAGCATCTTTCTGCCTGAGAACATCATTATGTCCAGCTTCAACCACAGGAATTGCTAAGGAAATGTGTTTTATGCTAAGGGCAACAGAACAGCCAGCAAACTCAGGCTCCTCACATCTTCGTGACATGACTGAGTTACTGACTCAACCAACCTTTGGAGTCTACCATCAGTGAATATTGTATATTATGAAAAGGTAGATTGCATTTTTGTTTAAATCATACGTTTTCATTTTCTCTTACTTGCAGGTGAAGGCATTCTAATTCAATATTCTATTGCAAAATACATGCCTAAATATACTGATCTTTTATGCAAACACCTCAAAAATGTGAAATAGATGACTTGGAAAAACAAAAAATGAATACCAACGCCAGAGTCCACGAAGCTCCATGGGTAACACAGCTGCAGAAGTACAGGCAGCTCATCTCAGTATTCCCAACGGGAGGCAGCAGTTATAAGCAGTGGCTGAGGGCACAGGCTCTGGGTTCAATCTCAATGTTTGCTCAATCCGCCGGAATAATCTCGAGAAGTTATTTCATTATTAATGGATCACAATACATTCCTCTCAGGAACGTTTTGAAGATCAGAGTAGATAATGCTTGTGGAAGCCGTAGCAGTTTCTGATACACGATAAATGCTCAACAATGTTACGTGCTATTATTTTTGTTATTTATATTTATTTATATCTTACAGACTAATTTCCTAAGTATTATTTGATTCTCATGACAATGACTGAGTTAAATATTTCCACATTCCAGATGAGGAAATGGCCTCTGAGAGGTTACATGTACACAGTCGAGATTTGAACCGGGTACTGCTATTGTCAAACAGAGAACCAGAGGGTCTCAGACAGGAAATAAATCATAACTACAAATCCGTAACGACGACAATGCAGGAGACTGTGAAAGGGGAGCTGCTTTCAAATGGAGAGAACTGCTAATGCCCTTAATAACAGCAATAGGAAAGGAAGAAGTAGATGTCAACACAGCTAATGAAGCACGGAGTAAAAACTCGTATGTTTGTTCAGAATAACTGGATTTTGGACTCTCAATTTCCAAGTGAAGTGCTGGCTCAAACACATCAGAAAAAGCAAAATATGCTCTGAGTAATTCAAACCAAGCCTGCATTTTAAATCCACTAGCACAGAGTTAGAGACTCAAAGTGACACAGACCCTACGTGTAAACTCACAAAATGTTTTCACCAAGGAATCAAAACACACAGCTTCAGTCACTGACAATTCCTGCCACCCTGAACAGATACGGTTTCCATTAGATGGCAGTGTAAGGTCAGATTTAAACCTTCTAAAAAACAGCTAGCCCCAAGCCAGGGGAAGACCCAGGCCTGTGGACTGAGCGAAGAGACACAAACAGCCACGTTCTTCACGCCTCAGCACTCGCTTTCCAGTATGAGGACTGTCTGCAGCAATGGCCCATGCAGCATGCAAGTCAATGGGGCTCCTTCTGAGGCCGCCCTAGCCGCCCCCACAGTGAGGCCTGGCTGCAGTTGTCTTATTCTGTGTTTGCATCAAAGAGAACACACTTTCTTGATTTGGTGGATGGAAGATGGAGGGGGGAGGCCAACAATGAAAGTGGGCATTGCTAGTTCTCTGTGTGCATGCTACACATATTTTTTGTAGCTTTAAATGTTTAGCAATCTAGTTTACACTCTGTTGTATTAAGTAATATGTTTGTTTCCATTCTTTTTTTTTTTTGTCTGACCCAGGTTCTGGACTTGCAGGCACTCTCACTGCCCACCTATTTTTACACAAGTTCTAAAGGTAAAGTCACCTAAGGTTCTTTTCTTCTGCACTCATATTAAGAATTAATTTGCTGTCAGTTTTCCTGTTTTAAAATGTAGTCTTCTAAATTTGGTGGGAAAATTGAAATTGGTCTTTTCTGTTTGAAAGCCAAGCCGATCAGAAGAAAATCAGGTTTGTATTGCCCATAAAACCCATGTAGAAATAAAACAGATACTAGTGGTGCAACAACTGACTATTCTAGACAGCCATTCCCAGGTAATAATTCACAAAAACAGTTGGAGATCATATAAAAACAGCACAAAGCTCCTGTTTTCTGTCCCCGCTCCCATATACAGACTGTCTCCTACACATTACCCATAAATAGCCTCATTAGGCAACTGAGTATTGATTTCAAGAAACAAAGCCTAGCAAAGGTTTTTACTTAACATGAACCTGTTTTTACCTTCCCTTTTGGTTTAAATAGTTTGTCATCATTACAACTGAAGTCATGCAAAGACCACATATATTTGTGACAACTGCCATTGTAAATCAGAAATACAGACCTTTTACAAGCAAATCCTAGTCTCAATTCAAAGTGGTTATTTTTTCTGAGCAATTAGTAGCATTTTTATAAGTATCATGACACCCCGTGTGCAAAAACATCAATTACAAATTTAGGAATATGAAGGGTCTTAACAGCCAAAGACAGCCAATAAATGCCAAGTTGTTAAACTTGTAGGCTGAAAGAAAAAAGTATGCATGCTGGGTCCACCGGTAAAATATTTATTAAACTCTGACTCACCCCAAAGAGCCACAAGGCAACTGTACTGTTACTCTCACTGGCTTTGCCACGTTCAGCTGAACTGGCCACCACACTGCAGGGCCCCTCAGGTTCCCAGTTTGCACACTAGACCGTCAGCTGTCGAGACTTTATCACCACAAATGGACTTATCTCCTGAAGGCCGCCTCCCCACTGCAATCTGGTAACTCACTGGAACCACAGGGGAGCATTTAATGGCCAGCACTCACAATTCTTCAAACCCTTTTTTTTTTTTTTTTTTGAGATAGAGTTTCACTCTGTCACCCACATTGGAGTGCAGTGACCCGATCTCGGCTCACTGCAACTTCCACCTCCTGAGTTCAAGCGATTCTCGTGCCTCAGCTTCCCAAGTAGCTGAGATTACAGGCGCCCGCCACCACGCTCAGCTGATTTTGTATTTTTAGTACAGACGGGGTTTCACCACGTTGGCCGGGCTGGTCTAGAACTCCTGACCTCAAGTGATGCACCCGCCTTGGCCTCCCAAAGTGCTGGGATTACAGGCGTGGGCCACCACGCCCACGCCCAGCCTCAAACCTTTTTAAATATGTTTCCACAAACAAATAATACTAAAACCCTATTATTCCTTCAACACTGACATTTTCAAAAAGTAGGTGCTCTCTAGGTTTTTAATTATTTTTTTAAAAACTGCAAATGACATTAATAAACAGAACTAAAAGACAGTATGGATCCTGACCTGAGTACAATCCCATCCTCTACAAAGACTAAAGCCTTCATCTGAAAAATAGTAAGGAAATCAGCAAAATAAAACCCACATTAATATTTTACAATCTGCCTTTCCTTCCTTTTATCTTTCTCTAAAATAAGATTTCTCTAACGGAAGTCAAAGAATTCAGTAAGATAAACACAACTGTCTTGACAGTATCTAAAAAGAAAAAAAGGAACCTGGAAAAGCATTTTTCTGGTCAAAAGCATTTTCTTCTCTTTGTTTCTACACCTATTCTTACTTTCATCTTTCATTTTCTTGCTTCCTGGACTCTCTATATCTAGCCTCTCTTTCTTTTGAAAGTCTTTTGCCAAACACTTTCAGATGGACAGAAGGATGACTGGATGTCTGTTCACGGCCCACAGGTCCCTCCCCATGTTCCCTGATGCTACAGGGTCTGTGCCTTTCTGTTCATTGGCTATTCTGAGTCTCTGTTAGAAAGACAGAGCTGGCTTGTGGAGGGCTGATGGCGATGCCAGGGATTCCTGTCCACAGAAATGCACGTCAGGTGAGGACACACCGGCCCTCCGAGACGGAGTGATGGTCTTGCATCTTTAGGCATTTCTCATTGGTATGTCTCCCCTGTGGACTTTCCTTTGGGCTGGATTTAACATTACATCTTATTGGTTCTTTCTTTAATTATGAGTTAAATAAAAGCTCTGACATCTATTCATTTTATATTTGTGTAAGAATCATGATTTTCCCTTTTTCAAAAATTATCCTTTAATACTTTACTTTATCCCACGGCTGAGCAAATATTTCTGAAACTTAAGTAACCATCTGTACAGTAGCAGACGAAATCTGTTAATTTTATTCCCACTGAAGTACTTATTGAATAAACGTACATGTTATTTTAAAATTTTAAAACACTTTAGTACCCTGGAATCCTAAATCATTAAAAAAACTTTTCCTCTGTGGCAGAACAATGAATCCAAGAAGAGCAAAGAATCCTGTAAGGATGGACACTTCTCAGGCACTTGCTATGCTCTTCAGAAGTTGTTTACCTCCTCACTCCCTGATTCCTCACATCGACCCTAAGGAACAGGTACTGCATTGTACACCTGAGGAAAGTGAGGCAAAAGGAAGCTAAGTAACTTACTCAATGTCATATTGCTAGTAACTGGCAGAGCCCAAGTTCAAATTGAGAGAGTTTTGCCCCACACAAAACCCAACGACCTCTC
The DNA here is from genome assembly GCF_000951035.1 of Colobus angolensis palliatus. Classification (NCBI taxonomy): domain Eukaryota; kingdom Metazoa; phylum Chordata; class Mammalia; order Primates; family Cercopithecidae; genus Colobus; species Colobus angolensis. The sequence continues at coordinate 1,960,127 of NW_012117332.1, read as the reverse complement.
AGAGAAGAAAAGAAAATTGTAAGAAAGCTAAGTACTTTTAGTGTCATTATTCTTCACTGCCATTACCAATGTTATCAAATAATTAACCTGAAACTTATTAAGAACACTGCTGTTAGAGGCAGTTCAGGCCAAATTGCTTTGTGGGTAGCAGCAACAGGAATAACAAAGATAGTCAAAGGCTGAGAAGGTGTGAGGAGGCAGAGAGAAGAGGGGTGGGGGGCATACACCAAAACAAAAGTGGAAGAAATCATGTTTATGATAGTAAACATCCGAATGAATCCTAACTTTGATAATTCTGTCCAAGTCTCATACCAAATCTATTTTGTATATCTCCATATTTCTTTTGCCCATGTATAAAACTGGCGCTTGATTATGAAGAACAGCTCAGAGGGCCTCCTGCTCCACACTTCTGAGGCAGGTTGGAAAGAGACTGGCTTTCCAGAGCCCTGAAGCAGCCCATAAAGGGGCTTACTATCAACTGCAAGTCTATTCGTGCTTAAAACTACGCACACATAAACACCAAACTGTTACCATTCTTTTCTAAACCTTCTCAAACTTTAAACTCCTAATTTTGGAGGCATGGAATCCTTAACCAGCTCTAGAATGGCCCACACTGCCAAAATGTTTCAAAGATGTTACCTAGAACAGTCCAAGTTCACCCGAAGCTGCTAAGCCCCAGACTTTCTCAACTCTTTCAACTTTCCCAAAACAAGCACGCTGCCTCCCCTCGGCCAGGGACAAACCCCAGCCGGTGGAAATGAAGCGTGCTTTCTGAATTATTAATGATCTCCAACCATAGAGAGAGACGACTGGAGAACAGCAGGTGGAAATGAAGTGTGTATCTGAATTACTAATGATCTCCAACCACAGAGAGAGACGACTGGAGAACAGCAGGTGGAAATGAAGTGTGCTATCTGAATTACTAACGATCTCCAACCATAGAGAGAGATTGGAGAATTTTCCCCATTCCTAGAAAACCCTAAACTAAAACCATGGTTAAAGTATTAACAGTGCTAATCTGTCACTTTTGGTGAGAGTTTACAGAGCAATACTCAGTACACAATTCCATAAGCAGAATCACTAAGGCCAGAAGATAAATCAGCCATGATTAATATGTCAGGTGAATTGTTTAAGTACAAAGGCACTACTTAGAAAAGTTACTAAAACACTGTACTAGGAATTTGGAAAAAAAACTCTAGATTCAGTTATAAGGAATCTTGAAAGATATCATTTACCTGGCAGAATTCTGAAGATTAAAGTTAAATAAGTCTGGATTAAGCAAGAATGAGAGGTAGACATTATAGACAAAATTAAAGACCAGATTAGACCTGGCTATTCTAAAATACTTCTAGAAAAATCAAGAAAACAGTAGATTATGTATTCTATTTTGACTTCAGGTGCCATCTACCTATTTAAACTTAACTATCTCTAGATAACATACTAAAGACTTTTCTTTTTCACAAAATGCAAAATCAAAACACCAAAGACGTAAAAGTAGTTTCAGCCAGAAGTTTTAACTAATTGCAAAGTTTACTTGCAGCAAAGCTAAACAGACCTCATAAATAACACCCATCTCCAAACAACTGAGCTGTCTTCAGTTGTGCTTCCTGGGATGCTTCTGGAGTTTGAGTCCCTTTCCTGGAAGTATATAAAACTTTTCAGGAACTGAAAAATAAAGAAGACTGAAAGCAAGATGGTACTCACTTTTCAATCTCAATGCCAAGCGGGTTAGCAGGACGTAAGGACAAGGGCGGAATTCCTTTGTTCCTGTCAGTACGCATATCATAATAATTCATTTCATCAACCCACACAGCAGACTGATCCAAAATGCCTACAGAAATGAGGAGCATATGCTTAATAAAATGAAGGCTACCCCAGGCACCTTCTAAGCCTGGCCTATTGCCTTACTTCTTAAAGACCTAATACAAAATGCCTGTTGGATAATTTTTAAGAGATTTGAGGACATAACAGCTAAATTTTTAAAAAATGACTACTAGTTTAATTATAAGCACTAAAAAAACTATAAAAAGGCAAAAATAACACCTCTCGGCTTATAGTTTCATTGTACATTACTCAACAGAGAAGACAAATTAAGTTGCTTAGAAAAAGTTTTGCAATAACAAACGTATTTTACAAATAATAAACACTACAATTAAACATTGTTAAATGTAGCTAATTAAATCTGTACAAAAATTCAGAAAGTTAGTAAGATGAAATATGACCTATAATATCTGTTTATTCAAGAGAATATTCTGAAATCATGTAAACTCTTGGAAAACGTCTGGGAGACACCCAAGCACAAAACATTTGAGTTCAATGTTCGCTCAGTGGAAAGCTTCTGGTTCATGACAAATGCCAAAAAACCATTATGCATATATGATTTCATATTTAATACTGTGAGTTTCTGCTTCTGGGTTCCATAAGCTACCTAAGGACATTTCACTACAAATGAAAACCAAATGTTTTTTAAATGGTTCTTGAAAGCTCTCAAGAAACATCATTTATTTTCTTTTCCTCTACAAACACTGGCATGTTTTCAAGAATAGTTATGCAAAAATAATATGCTACTTGCTATTTCTCATTCTTTTTACTGTTACCAGTGCTGGAAATGTCCTAGATGGTAGAAACAGCAGGTCTTTTTTTTCCATTTAGGCTGAAATCAATTTGGCAAATTCAATAAAATACCAAACACCTTTCAAGGAACGCATGGCTTGTATAATGGAAATGACCAGGTTACTCAGGGAAAACTGACTGACTGGGTGTGGACCCTGTGAACAAGACAACATAAGCTCTAAAAACAGCATCTTCCTTTACAGGACTGAACTCCTTATCATTCAGCCTAGCACAGGTCTTACCCGCTAGGCCTCCAGGGCCCTGGGCTGCAAGAGAAAAAGACCCAAGTGCCAGGTAGCACAGACAAAGTGTGCCTGCCTCCCCAGGCGAGGGTCAGAAAGCTTCATGGGAGAAGGCTGTCTGAATACCAGGCAACCTGTAGCGGCAAGGCTATGAACCCACTCATTCTCTCAGCACTCGTGGTTCTGCCAGCATGCAACAGGGCCTTTGTCAGAGGTTGTGCTCGAGTCCAGGCACTCTTGAGTTCAGTTCAAGAAAGCTTTACTGGCCAGGCGCAGTGGCTCACACCTGTAATCCCAGCACTTTGGCAGGCCGAGGTGGGCAAATCACAAAGTCATGAATTCAAGACCAGCCTGACCAACACGGTGAAACTCTGTCTCTACTAAAAATACAAAAATTAGCTGGGCGTGGTGGCGCACACCTGTAATCCCAGCTACTACAGAGGCTGAGGCAGGAGAATCACTTGAACCTGGGAGGCGGAGGTTGCAGTGAGCCGAGATCAAGATCCTGTCAATGCACTCCAGCCTGGGCAACAGAGCAAGACTCTGTCACAAAACAAAAAGAAAAACAAAAAAAGAAACCTTTACTAAGCCTACTATGTGCCAGGTCCTGAGCTGAGTGTTCTAGAATAATAAAATTACCACTTTTACCTAAGTTTTCTTTATCTGCTATGTAGATTATAAGATACTAGATTTTTATAAAAATGTTTAAGTTCCTCTAGAAAACTGTATAACAAGTTCCTGCTTTAGTTTCACAGGTTAGTTTTTGAAGACACTAAAGAAAGTAAACAAAAATGGAAATGTTATATATGTAATAATATGTGTACGTGCATGTGTACATATATTATGTACATACATAAAGTCCACTCTGAATTTTCCCTGAAATTCCTTGAATTTTTATTTATAAAAATAATCTAGGAATTTGTGGAGAACAATGCTGCAGAAAGCCTCTATGCTCTAAGATTTAAAGAAAAAAAACAATTTGCAAAATTATTTATTTTCTTCATAAAGAGAAGTACTGGCTGGGTTTAATTATGCCTCAGATATTCCTACATTATACAAATATTTATCAAATGCTGACCATGTGCAAGACATTACAGGACCACAAAGATGAATCTGACATTACTCTTATTCTAAAAAGGGAAAGAGACATGCACAGAAATAGCTACAAGAAAGATGATTAGAAATTATTAATTTGTTGGGTAAGGGACTAGGCTAAGCACTTGACATTTGTGTTCTAACTCACCTAATCCTATGAGGCAGCCAGTATTATTCCACTTTCACTCATGGAGAAACAAGGCATTAAAGTTACAAACTTAGTCATGGTAAGACAGCCCAGGTTAGAATTCGAAGAGCATGACTTCTCAAACCAAGTTCCTCACACTGCTAACAGAAGGCAGCAAGTGGTCAGTGCATAAAGAAGGAAAACGTCAAGTGCTATGTGGTTCAAAGGGGTTAGAAGCAGCCAAGCCAGGAAATGTATCATCTGGGCCTTGAAGGATAGATAAAATGAAGGAAAAGGGAATGTTGTTTAGATATATTATTACTAATTTGGCCAAATCAGGATTTTCCACCTCAAACCTTGTTTAAGCGTTTTAAAGCAATGTCATTATATTCAAGATCAAGGAACCAAAACCAGTATATCGAATGAACGAACAGATTTGAAGAACTTAGAAAAGCAGTCCTCATACGATCGTCATCCTCAGGCTTCACTGACTGTTATTTCAGCACACTGCCTTCCCGAAAGTAATACAAATACTCACCAACATTCCACTCCTGTCAAAATAAACATAAACTAAATCTAAGTTGAGATATGCAAGTAGGTAAGTTTTACACAAATCCACCAGTTTTACATCTTAAAAGACAAACTCATGTTTACTTTCTTCTTTAGAATAAACCCATGAGAGACTTTACCTATTTTCTCAGGTTTCAGAAGCTTGAAAGAGACTGTTGAGGTTCCTCTGCCACCTGACTTAGTGGTGACAATAATGTCTCCTTTGTCATTTTTGGCTTGTCCCACTCGACATACTATTTTACTTGCAGACATCCATTCTGCCGTCAGGAGGCAATTATGTCCACAAATTGTCAAGCCTGAAAATAAACACATGTGCATTAAAAAATCCAAAGACAAGAGCAATAAGACCTTAATCATGCAGATTACATTTTTTAAATCTAGCAATGATTTTCTTATTCAATAATTACATTTATTATTGAATATACCCAATATTATTTGGGTATACTGTTATTTCTATTGATTTTTCCTCTTATCTGTTTTTTTTCTCTAATATTTAAGACTTACTTTAGGCTACATTTAAGTTTCTTCAAACATTAGTAGAATTAGAAAATGAACAATCACAGTAACTATGTTCTAGGCATTCCAGATTACTTAGATTACGAGAATCTTAAAATGCTTTCAGAAAAGGGAAACTATTGCTATTATTTGAAGTCTCAGTTACTAACGGAGAATTTTAAAGTATATTAATAAATTTATGTATCATTTTCTAAAAACATTCTATATTCACCCATCTTCCTGAAAAAACTTCACATACTTTTTCTAGTGTTCACTTACACACAGTATTACAGAAAGAACTCAAGTAGGTTTTTTATTTAAGCATAACCAAGAGTATGGTAATCTAGTGAAGTGTGCTCAGGCATTACTGGATTACTATCTCACTGTTACCTCGGTGTATCCGCTGCTGGCATGCTAGTTCCTCACGCCCTGGTGTTTTCCTAACGAAACTGTCGCTACACTACGTTCTGCTCTTACGGAGCCTCCACTCCCAAAAGGTCAACTCATGATGTCACCTCCCTCATACCACGTGAAATAAAATTTAGGTAATAACCAAACCGAGAGGCACCGAAAGACGGAGTGAATAAGGCACACACCCCGGGGCGGGTACCAGCATGGCACCACAGGGCCAGCCAGCCTTCCAACTTACACCCCGGGGCGGGTACCAGCACGGCACCACAGGGGTCAGCCAGCCTTCCAGCTTACACCCCGGGGCGGGTACCAGCACGGCACCACAGGGGCCAGCCAGCCTTCCAACTTACACCCCGGGGCGGGTAGCAGTACAGCACCACAGGGGTCAGCCAGCCTTCCAACTTACTTCCTTTAGATTTTCCGTTTCCACAAAGCAGAGACCAATGGAATTAATATTTATGGAGAGAAGAAACCAGAATGTATGTGGCACAGACACAGACACTTGACGTTTTCTCTTTTTTTTGAGACAGGGTCTTGCTCTGTTGCCCAGGCTGGAATGCAGTGGCGTGATCTTGGCTCAATGCAACCTCTACCTCCCACGCTCAAGCCATTGTCCAGCCTCAGCCTCCCAAGGAGCTGGGACTACAGGTAAGCGCCACCACCACGACTGGCTAGTTTTTTGTTTTGTTGTGTTTTTGTTTTTGTATTTTTTTTGAGGCACGGTTTCATCATGTTGGTCAGGCTGGTCTCGAACTCCTGTCCTCAAGTGATCCACCTGCCTTGACCTCCCAAAGTGCTGGGATGACAGGCGTGAGCCACCACGCCCCACAGACACTTCACACTTTCTTTTCTCATTATTTAATTTTCAATAACGCTCAGCAGTAAGGTTTAGCAATTGCAATGTTTCCTTTCGGCTTTTTTTCAGATACCAGAAATACCTCAAGTAATGCCAAATCTGACTTTTAAAATGGAGGGACAAAGTCAAACCATCTTTTGTTCTGACGTAAAGAACTATTTAGTAAAGGCTGTTAAACCACAAAGGGATAAAAGCAGCTATGCTTTAAAGATACATTGCTTGAAATAACGAATTTTAGGGGTTTCTCTAAAATACCTGTAATTCACTAATGTCTGCAACTTTGTTTTTCTAATAATGGCATTTAATGGTTTCTTTGGGACTATGGTTTCTATTGGTATATTTTAATTATAGTAACATTTTTAAATGTATTCAGTATTCAAAATTATTGTTTTCAAAATAATTGGATGGTATGTCTGTGATATTTTTTCTAATAATTTTTGTTATGAAAAACTTAAATAACTTAAGAGACTGAAAGCCTCTCCAAACTCCACCTTGCAAGAGAAATACTGCTAACGTGTCAACGTTCACTTGCTCAAGTGATTTTGTGCATATAAAAACCAGTTTATATGTTTTTTAAACAAATGTTTTAATTTGTAACCTGCTTAATTCTCGACAGTAGATATTTTGGTATCATTCCAGGTCAACAGACAACTTAATATTTTTAAGTATTTTAATATCAGACTTTTGTGATTTTTAAACATTAACTCACTTCAGAATGAAGAATAACCCAACAATTAATGTCAGGGAGCAATGTAAAAATACAAATAGTATCTTCATTAAAAGAAAAAAGTCATCCCTAATGAAATTTCCTTGCTAGAGAACTACCTTATGATTAAAACTGAGGAATAAGAGCAAACTTCAGATATAAAGTATTAAAAAATGTTCACATGAGCAAACCTGAATGATATGCATGAAGGTGCACGTGGGCACAGAAGTGCCCCTAGAACAACAGTTTTTTCATTGGGTCTCAGTTGCTTTCACGATTCCTCTGATTTAATATCTGTTATGCTTTTTTACTCCAAAAAAATGAATAATCAGTAAATAATTTAAACATAGACCCAAGTAGATCATTTTAAATGTTATGACAAAAGATTACAAGACCTATTTCTTGATTTATTAAGCACATTTTTCCTAAGTTATGCAAGAAATCTGCTTCATGAAATATAACAGCACCTTTTAGGAAAAAAAAGTAACTCATAGAATCCCAAGTAAAATACTTTTTATAGTGCTTTACCTGGCTAGTGCAGATATCATCTGAGCTAAAAACACTTAAATTATTTAGCAGGTTAAGTTTGCTTTTTTAAAAAATGGTTTCTTGGCAATATATAAGGCAGTTTCAAAGCTGAACCAGCATGGTTTAGAAAAGTAATACATGGGTCAGGCAAGGTGGTGCGTGCCTGTAATCCCAGCATTTGGGGAGGCCAAGGCAGGCAGCTCACTAGGTCAAGAGATTGCGACCATCCTGGTCAATATGGTAAAACCTCAACTCTACTAAAAATACAAAAATTAGCTGGGTGTGGTGGCGGTGCCTGTAGTCCCAGCTACTCAGGAGGCTGAGGCAGGAGAATAGCTTGAACCCAGGAGGCAGAGGTTGCGGTCAGCCAAGATCACACCACTGCACTCTAGCCTGGTGACAGAGCAAGACTCCATCTCAAAACGAAAAACAACAAAAAGAAAAGTAATACACGCTTAGTCAAATAAGAACAGCATTGCCTGAAGCTAAAACAAGATTAAAATTTACCTAGACCATTGTCATGTCTGGAGCTCACCATGACTGCCAGCAAAAATCCTGGACAGAACCCTCACCCGTGTGAGTAGATTTCCAAACATTCTGGGGATTTTTCCACTTAGGTAAAGAAACATCTGGAATGAGCTTTATCAAAAACCAAGGCATAGGATTAGACAAGACTACTTTTGCAGGAATAAATTGAAGTGATGTTTACTAAACAATCAAAAACTACCCAGGTTTTCTCCCCTGATTGTGACCTTTGTCCATGGTATCCCTTCATTTGGAGAGATGCCGGTCACAGTTAGAGAAAACAATATCAAATGAGATATAACATCAACAAAAAGAATTGGCTAGGCAATGCAAAACTCAGTCACTCCACACAGTGCTGAGCTCTCGTTCACTTTTTCTTTTTAAAGAGTTTTCTGGATGGCCAAAAACCAATGTATCAACCAGCAGTCATAATGCAGGAAAAGCAAGTTCCAACTCATGATTTCAGGACCTTACCACCAAGTCCGTCACCAGTGCAGAAAAGATTAGAGAGAATGTCTGAGTCTAGAAGAAATCTACACGGGAAGCCAGAAGATACATTCCGTAGCACATAGAGAGGTCTTTGCCTTCCTTGTTTGGAATGCATCTGTATACCCACCTGAGCAGTTCACAGGCAGGTAACCATAACTGGCCATAAAATTGTATTTAAAACTCTCTACCCTGGCTGTCCCTAATACCTATGTATATTTTTAAAAATAATGTTTAGGCTCCATCTTTAGAGACTGAAACTTAATAGGCCAAATAATTTACTTTCAAGGTTCTAGGGAGATTCAGAAAAGCCAGGGCTGAGAAGCACTGGCAGACCTGAGTGCTTCAAGAACAGGTCATCAGTAAAGGCCTCCACATCATGGAAGGGGGAAGGGTGCCATGCAAGCCAACATCCAAAAATATTTACACCACACCGACTGGCCGTGTGGTGTTCTAACCATTCATGACCTTGAGCTTCGACTCCGCTAGAAAAGATAAAAAACATAAACTGACCCTAAAAACTAAGCTTTGGCTTGCTCCGGATAGCATCCACAGATCACGACGAGGACACACGCCCACCAGGCGGAGTGGAGAGAGCCAACTGCTGCCCGTGTCACCGGGAGACGGGGCTGAGACTTGCTTTGAAGAGCAATAAGGAACAGAAAAGGTGTAATTCACAGAGCCCCTGAGAAGTAACAGACAAGTCAGACAAGGGAAGGAAAACTAATGAGAGCAAAAATGTAAAAGCAGCTCTTGTGGCCATCAAGGCATCAAAGCTGTGGAAAATTCGGAGGCAAATCTCAGCACTGGGAAACCTTCTGAAGGATGTGAAAGACAATATAAGGCAAGATTTGACAAAATAATGATTTTCACACAAAAATCAGAAAGCCAGGTAATTCTTTCATCTTTCTGGAGCATTCTGTGGAGATCACAAAGATGTCTGTCCTATCACCTTCACTACTGGAAAATCACGTATCTTGTCTCTGTCGTCCACATAAAAATCCGACTAGTAGGGAGCGTCGCAGGGCTGCTGCCCTTACCTATGAGGTCAGTGGGGCCAGTCCCCAGGTTTTCTCCCCTGATGGTGACCTTTGTCCACGGTATCCCTTCATTTGGAGAGATGCCGGTCACAAGCGGGGGTTGTCGTGATCGAGACATCGTGCCTTGCAGAGCAAACTGGTGATCCTGTTATAGAAGTAATCTGTTAAAAGAGAAAGAGAAAAGGATTAGAGCCAACTGAGATAAGCACTGACTAAAAATAGAAGAATGCTAGACAGTCAGTACCAAAATATAAAAAGTATTCTTAAACACAGAGTTTTGAAGTTTTTAGGGGTCCTTTAGCCAATCAGCCAACATCTACCGAACATTAAGTTCCTAAGGACACTCCGGTTAGTATTGCAAGAAAGACGTGAGAATAACAGAAAGCTAAGCCCTGGGTTCTAAAACCTTCCAGCACAGGGGCAGAGAGAAACTGATGTCACTATGTTGCTCCATGACTACCTCTGCTGAACCCTAAATTGATACTAAGAACTGTTCTCCTGTTCTATCCCCAGGGCTGTTTCAAGGAGAACTATACTCATAAAAAGAAAAACACATTTACATTCCCATAGGTGTATTGGATTTCACTTTACTTTTGTCTTTATATGGTGTGCAACTGTTTTTTAATATGCTCAAATCAATGCAATATACTGACATTTCTACAAAACCTAGAATGTAGATACAGGCAGAAGCATTAATTTGCTAACTGTTGTGAGTATAACAGAGGAGGGGAAAGTGTAGTTTCTGAGACCAGGTAGACTTGTGTTCAAGTACTGTTGTTCCCATTTACTAAATCTGTTCTAAATCTCCCTCCTCTTATATGCAAAATGGAGCTGGTAACAGAAAGCATTTCATAAGGTTATTGTAAAGAATGTGCAGGATAATCCTTGGAAAGCACAGTAGCTGGCATACAGGAGACAAGCAATAAATAGTGAAATTGTGCTGGGCGCGGTGGCTCACGCCTGGAATCCCAGCACGTCGGGAGGCCAAGGAGGGCGGATCACGAGGTCAGGAGTTTGAGACCAGCCTGACCAATGCGGTGAAACCCCGTCTTTACTAAAAACACAAAAATTAACCGGGCGTGGTGGTGCACGGCTGCAATCCCAGCTACTCAGGAGGCTGAGGCAGGAGAACTGCTTGAACCTGGGAGGTGGAGGTTGCAGTGAGCCGAGATTGCGCCACTGCACTCCAGCCTGGTGACAGAGTGAGACTCCGTCTCAAATAATAACAATAATAATAATAATAATATTTTACTAATAAACCCCTGAGAACTCAAGTGCTCAGGGCTTCAGATGCCCCAGAAGGTGGGGTGAGACTCAGAGCAAAACAGTGAGACTTGCTGGTGACCTGTATCTTTATGGACTAAAAAGTGAGACTCCCTGGCCCCTGCCTCCATCCTTCACAGTCAGGAGAACAGAAGTTTAGTCTTTTAAGAAACCAAGCAAGAGCACCAGGTCTTAGAGACCCCCAGCACAGCGGAGGTGTGGGAAATTGGGGGCAGGCTGAGCAGGGATTTGGGGTGAACCTGTGCAGCAAGCCGTGGGACTCCTCGGGCTGCCTTCCTTCTCCTGCCCTCGCCACTGTGAGGTGTGTAAGCCCCTCCTGCCCATCCCACCCTGTCCACACAACTGAAGCATTATTCTCTGCAGAAACTGAAGAGTCCTAGGAAAGTAACACCCAAAGATCCTGACACCTGAGTGTCTTCCCTGCAAAAAGGGAGGGGCCGCTTGTGCTCCTACCACCTGACGGAAAAGCCGCTCCCTGTAAACTGCCCCCACAAACTCAATCAAATCAGCTGTTAACAGCCTCACTCTAAATCATGGGAGCTATAGAGGCCGTGAGCAAAAGCTTCCCCTCTGCCCTCGAACGGGTTGCTGGAGATGAATGAGGCTGGTTACCAGGAGCAAAGGGCGGACACGTCTCTTTAATGTGTATAAGCACAGGGGACTCGCAGGAGCATGGTCACCTATCAAACCGGTGGGCCCCAGATGCTTACAGACCCTTCTTCAAAGGGAAAGGGAGGAGGGGCGAAATGTGGCCATTTGGAGGGGCAGTAAATAATTTTTAGGGGGAATAAATGGGTTCAATGCTCAGACGGTAGTTAATAAATAATTACGAGAATTAAATAGGACCTCAGAACAGACAAAGTCCATCTGGGCTCCAGGTGCAGTGTTTGATTTTCAGTCTCTTTTTCTATGATATGAGTTTTAATCTTCTCTGATTAATGAAATTTCAGGGAGGAAACTGAAGGCAAATGTGTTCTTCTTCAGTCCGTCTAGCTTCTCCGCAGGTAAGGGAACTTCAGATGCACAGCCTCATCCTGTGCTTTGGGAGAGACAGGAGGGCTGCGGGGAGGGCTTGAGGCTGCTTCCTTCGTGCAGAATGTCAAAGCAACGTATTTTAGGGTATCGTTTTCTGACCCCCAACACTGGACAGCCAAAGGCAATGAAGAAAGATATGTAAGACAAAGATGGAAGAAAGACAAACAAGAAAAAACACAGAACAAACATATTGCAGGTCTTGTATGGCCTGAATTATGCCCACCCACCTCACTCCGCCACAGCCAAATTTCATATTTTAAGCCTAGCCCCAGTACCCCAGAATGTGGCTGTATTTGAAAAGGTGGTCTCTAAAGAGGCAATCAAGGTGAAACAAGGCCCCATGGGTGGGTCCGAATCCAGTGTGACTGGTGTCCTTATTAGAAGTGTCCTTATTAGAAGAATTTGGACAGACACACACACAGAGGGAAGGACATATGAAGACTCGGGAGAAGACGCTGTCTACAAGCCAAGGAGAGAGGCCTAAAACAGATCACTCCCTCACGGCCCTCAAAAGAAAACAACCCCATTGACTCCCTCATCTCAGACTTCTAGCTTCCAAAAGGGTGAGAAAATAAATGTATGTTGTTTAAGCCACTTGGTCTAGCATACTTTGTTATAACAGCCCTAGCAAACTAACGATAGCAGGCACAGGGAAAAAACAAAAAACAAAAAACTTCAAAATCATTCTAAAGTTTGATCTTAAATTAATATCTAGAATTTTTTTTACCCCTAAAAGAACTAGATGCCATGAAAATACATCAATCCAAGAATAAAAGCTCTTGAAATTTTCAAAAAGGTCCCAAGAAACATGACCTATATAGTAATGTAGTAACTGACCACCAGTTTAAACAAAATTGAAATAAGGCACAAAAGATGGATGTGTGTTTGGGGGCAGGAAAGACAGGTAAACCAGGGAGTGATCATCTTTTATCTCACGTAATGGGAGGCTGACAGCTAATGTCTAAAACCAACCAGCAAGAAATGGCAGATTAGAAGAATCTGGAAATGTTGCAGTGGATGGCAGGAGACAGTGGAATGAGTCTGGGGTATGTTATATAATAGAGTATTTGACCTCTGTCCCTGGTTTCTGGGAGCGAGAGTCTTAAATCCTTGGTGTTTTCCCGGCAATAGGAGTGTCTTTGTTATTCATGATCCTCTCAAACCACACCATAGTATAGGCCAATAAGATGAATCAACAGCAGGACTGGCCATTCCAGAAAGACCATGGGATTAGAGGGTTAGGGTTTTGAGCAACGCACCAGCAGACCAACCTCCTGTGGAGAGGTGGGGCTGGAGATTAAGTTCAATCCAACAAGATGTAATCAATCATGCCTACATAACTTATTTAATACAAACAAAATGGTGAAACAACAAAAAAGGAAGTCCAGAAAAACATTATCATTCATCCAATAAACCCAATGAGACAACTCAAAGTTACCTTGAGTTCCTCTCCTGGCCTCTGACACCACCTGAATCAAATACTCAGTATCTTTTGTCTGAATCAAAAATCAACTATTCCTCTCAATCCTACTGTTCCCTGCTGTTGCTCTCCCACTTAAGACCTTCGTCTTCTCCCCTCAATGCTACAACAGACGTATAGCTGGTAACTCTGCCCCATTATCTCTCCACTGCATTCCACTCTCAGCAAATGCCAGTCAGTTCTCTAAAATGTGGAGTTAATCAATATCCTCCCTACCTTTAAAACAATCTTCTATGAAATCCACTGTTCTGTGGGCTGCACAGCCCACAACCTCCTCCACATCGGTTCAGAGCCTGTCACAGCTGGACTCATCAGCACTGCCTACTTCATCTCCACCATTCCTCTCCTCTGGCATTCCCCACATGAGCCCATTCACCTCTTAGGAACCTACCACGTGCTTGTATTCATGTCATTCACCCTCTTTCCACTGAAGAGAAATCCAAGTTTATTAAATCTGTACCAATATTTCAAGTCATGCTCAAATGTTAGTTTAGTCTCCCTGATCCCTCCTTCTATTAAACTTCTACTACGTAATTTTAACATTCACTGTGTTAAATTTTAGATATTTTGTTTGTTTCTCCTTTGAAAACACATGTTTGATCAATTTTATATCCCCGCTCCTCAAGCTGTGGATCTGACATGATCATGTCAGGACTGAACTGAGTTAGAGGATCTCTAGCTGGTGTCTGCTGGAGAGCTGCTTGCTTGGTGTGTGGGGAAAACTTCACGCACACCTGGTATCAGGACTGTGTACTGAGTTAGTGGCTGTGTGAAAGTAGAAAGTAGGAGAAACACTTGGATTTTTTCCTATCTCTTTATAAGCAAATAAGCAGATAACCGAAACGGACTCCAAGATGAACCAGACAGAAGAATTAGTAGATAAGAACTTAAAAGAGGATCTCTAGCTGGTGTCTGCTGGAGAGCTGCTTGCTTGGTGTGTGGGGAAAACTTCACGCACACCTGGTATCAGCACTGTGTACTGAGTTAGTGGCTGTGTGAAAGTAGAAAGTAGGAGAAACACTTGGATTTTTTCCTATCTCTTTATAAGCAAATAAGCAGATAACCGAAACGGACTCCAAGATGAACCAGACAGAAGAATTAGTAGATAAGAACTTAAAAGAGTCTATAACAAATGTTATTAAAATATGCGTAATCATAATGAATAAACAGATGTCTATTCTAAACAGAGGAATTAAAAGTATAAAATTATTTTTTAAAAAGAAATGCAATGCAAATTCTAGAACTGAAAGGTATACTATCTGAAATGAAAACTACACTGATTAGGCTGCACAGTAAGTAGAAGATATTTGAAGAAACAGTGGGTGAACATGATTATAGATCAACACAGTTCTAGAAATAGATTTATGTAAAGATATATAGTTCTTTAAAGTACTGAAAGAAAAAAAGTCCAAAATTAAAGTTGTAAAAGGCATTTTCAAGTTAAAAAAAAAAAGTTCATTGCAAACAAATCTGTATGACAAGAAATGCTGGACGAAGTTCTTCAATCTGAAGGGGAAGTGATACCACAAAGCAATTTGGTAGGAGAGTTTATAATTATAAATGGACAAATTCATCAGAAAGACATAACAATCAAAACTGCACGCATCTAATACAAGAGCTTCAAAACACATTAAACAAAAACTGAGTGATAGGGAGAGATAAATATACCACTGTAGTTTGAGGTTTTAATATTCCCTTTCAATATGAATAACAACTAGATTAAAAAAACAAACAAAAAACATAGAAGATATGAACAGCACTGTCGGTCATCCTGACCTGACATTTATAAAACTCCTTTTCAGGTGTCCTGGGAATGTTCACCAAGGTAGACCAGATACTGGGCCATAAAATAAGTCACAGGCAATTCCAAAGATCAAAATTCAAAAGACTACAAAGGAATTAAGTTAGCAATAGCAATACAATATCCAGAAAAGTATCCAAGTATTTGGAAATTAATATACTTCTAAATAACCCAACATTCAAAGTAGAAATTAAGAGGGAAACAAAATATTTTGAAATGAATAAGAAACATACATCAAAATTTGTGGAATGCCACCAAAGCAGCAACTTAAAATCTTACATTAGAGAAAGAATATTTAAAATTAAGAACCTATGTTCCCACATTTAAAAAAAAAACTAGAAAAATAAGGGCTAAATAAACTCAAAGTAAAGGGGAGGAAGAGCAGGAAAAGGAAGCAGAATGACAGAAATAGGAAAAAAATAAACAGTGGAAACCAATAACATAAGTAAAAAGAATTTGAAAAAAATTAAAGCCAAAAGTTCTTCACCAATAATTAATAAATTGATGTCTCAAAAAAAACTCTCTAGAAATGAAACAAAAATGATCAATTTCAGTAATGAAAGAGGGGATAACCACAGACACTAAAGACATTTAAATAGTAATAAAGAAAGATAATGAACAGCTTTATGCCAATACATTTTACAACTCAGAGGAACTAAATTCCTTGAAAGACAAGTTACCAAAACTAAACAAGATGAAATAGAAAATCTTAGTATCTTCAGAAAGATTAAATTAAATTATCAAAACTTTCCTACAAAGAAAACTCAAACCTAGATGGCTTCACAGATGGATTCCATAAAACATTTAAGGAAGCAGAACTATCAAGCCTATATGAATTATTTCAAAAAGCAAAAGAGGAATACATCATGATCAAGTGGGGTATATTCCAACCAAGCAAGGCCAGTTTTTCAAACATCAATCACTGTGAATTACCATATTAAAAGTGAAAGAAAAACCGTATATTACCCTAAATAGATGTCAAAGAAGCCTTTGACAAAATCCATGATTAAAAACTATTCATGATTACAAATTCTCAACAAACTAGGAGTGGAGAGCATCTCCTCAATCTAATAAAGAACTATCTGAGTGGGAAGGATCACCTAACATCCCACTTAATGGTGAAATACAGAATGCTTTCTCCCTTTTGAACAGTAATATAGAAAAGATATCCCTCTTTCCTTGCCTATTCAACACTGTTCTAGAAGTTCTAGTGGTGCAATAGGGCGAATTAAAGAAATCAAAAGCAGAAAGATGGCAAATGAAGAAGGAGACATCTATTTGCAGATAACATAATTGCTTATATAGAAAATCCTAAGAAATGTACTAAGCAACTAATAGCACTAATAGCTGAATTTAGCAAAGTCTTAGTATTCATGGTCAATATATAAAAATCAGTTTTGATATATTTTAGTAGGACATGATTAGAAAATAAAAATTTTTTAATTCATTTTGGAAATACCATTATAAAACCAAATACTTAAAAATACACTTAACAAATGAAATGTACAAGACTTCTACATTAAAAACTACATATACTACAGAAATAAAGACCTAAATAAGTGAAGATCTATATCATGACCATGGATCAGAAGCCTCAATGTTTGTTAAAGTATCAATGCTCCCCAAACTGATTTATAAACTCACGCAAGCTTATATAGAGATACTGTCAAGGTCGTTCTAAAATTCCAGTAGATATGTAAAGGATCTAGAAGAGCCAAACCAATTTTAGGAGGAGGAAAAAAGTTTTAACACAGTACATGACTTCAAGACTTATAACAAATCTACAGTAATCAAGGCAGTGTTGTTGACATTAGGATAAACTAATGGATGAATGAAATAGACTAGAATCCAGAAACAAACACATATGACTATATGAGTTTTGACAAGGCACCAAAGTAATTCAATGGGAAAGAAAAATATTTTAAATGGTGTTGGAAAAACTGGACAGCTACATAGAAAAATAAAAGGAATGTTAACTTCAACCTCACATCACTTACAAAAATTATTTCAAAATGGCTCATCATAAAAACTAAAATTATAAAATTACAAACTATAAATTATCTCCTATATAACATAGGAGAGTATCTCCATTACCAGGGTGTAGGTAAACACTTGCATTCAATATGACAAACACAAGTACAATGAAAAATACTAAATTTTCTCACTTCATCCAAAATAAAATCTTCTGCTTACCAAGATAAAATAAATAGGCAACTACTGCCTGGAAGGAAATATTCACAATAGATACAAATGACAAAGGACTTTGTACAAACAACACATAAAGAACTTTTGAAATTTGATAACGAAGGAATCAACCCAGTTTTGTTTGTTTTTCAAGCAAAAGATCTGAGGAGAATTAACAAAGGCAGATATACGAACTCAGTTTTTAACACGGTATGTGACAAAGAGGTGTACTGGTAGATTTCCGTGTGTGTGCAAGTGTGTATTTTCTAGCTTTGTACACAGAGAAGCTAGAAGCAAGACTACAACAGTAGCAATTAGCATATCTAACTCCCAAATACCATTTTTCAATAAAAGGAACCAGTGACCTTGGAGAAATGGCTGACTGCAGGGCAAGGACAAGACAAGCCTGACCGATTCTGCCGGGCCAGGAAGGAAGCATGTGTCAAAAGGCCACAGAGCCAGACTGAAGCGGTGCCCACTGTCCAAACCACACAATCTGAGCACTACAGATTAGTATTTTCTTGACCTTGACATTTTCAAAGAGTGCAGGTGATTTTACGGAACGCCTATCAATCCATCCGACTTTGTCTGCTGGTCCCTGCTGATGTGATCTGAGGTCTGTATTTTTCGCAGGGACTTCACTGATCCTGCTCAGTGATTCATATCAAGAAATGCTCATGTCTGTCTATTTCAACTTTGGATTAGACAGTACGGTACCAGTATTTTATTTCCTGATTTTGGTAACTGTACTGTAATGTAAGAGAATATCTTTTTTTTTTTTTTTTTTGAGGCAGAGTCTTGCTCTGTCGCCCAGGCTGGAGTGCAGTGGTGTGATCTCTGTTCAGTGCAAGGTCCGCCTCCTGGGTTCATGCCATTCTCCTGCCTCAGCCTCCCGAGTAGCTGGGACCACAGGCGCCGCCACCGCACCCGGCTAATTTTTTGTATTTTTAGTAGAGACGGGGTTTCACCGTGTTAGCCAGGATGGTCTCGATCTCCTGACTTCGTGATCTGCCCGCCTCAACCTCCCAAAGGGCTGGGATTAGAGGCGGGAGCCACTGTGCCCGGCCGAGAATGTCTTTATTCTTAATAACTACATACTAAAGTATTTAGGAGTCAAGGAATGATGCCACATCCCACTTTCAAGTGGTTCACAAAAACATACGCAGAGAGAGGGACAGAATGACACAGAAATTGGGGAAAAAGGAAACAACTGGTGGGTGTGGTTAAAGGGCTTACTGGAGCTGCTGTTCACCAGAGTGAAGGAAGGAAGGGGTTTATAAGAGGTACTTTTGCTATTCTGGAAAGTTTTCTGTAAGTTTGAAGTTACAGTAAAATAAAAAGTTATCAAATATAATGCTTTGGTAATATTTTGAAATTAAACACAAACACATCCCATTAACATTATCCTGCTAAACAACATATTAGGCTCATTGTTCCTGAAAGTTGAAAGATAAATATTTATTTTCACATTTGACAACAGCAAAATGCACTAATAAGCAATAAATAAACATATTACATAAACTTACTAGGTAATTTAATAGTTGTTTATATAAAATTATATGCTTTGGAAGTATTATTTTACTGGAATACACTATTGCTACCTCTTTAAACATGCTTCTAAACACAGACAAAAGTATGGAAAGCTTGTTTTGCCAATGTGCTAGAAAACTATTATAAATTGATAAACATGAGATTTAGTATGGTAACATATTAATAAAAAATTATGGGAGAACAAAGGCATATTTCAACACAAAGTTCTTTAACGATGGCTTCAATAAACAGACATCATGTTGCCCCAAGATACTAAAACACTGCAGGGAAAGCAAACATTAAGCAAAATGTGGGTAATCAACCCACCTCACTAATGCTTGCAAACCAATTTGTGAGAGGAAAATACTTTCCTCAACTGGCATGGAACATGAGGCTGCCACTGAGTGGTGATTTAATTATCTTCTTGACACTATTAAGCTATGTCCTCAGTATTATGGCACAAATTAAATAAGCATGTGGTTACAAGAGAGTACTTTCAGATTCTGGTCTAGATCACATAAAGAACCAAATTTTTCAGTAGAAATACACTGCTCTCCTTGTTTCCAGAAAAACAGTAGTATGAAAACCTAATAAAAATAATTACCATTGACATTAATATTACTGAAAAGATGATTAGTAGAAATATCAGACTGTCAGAGATCCTTGGTGGTTCTGATTATCAGTAGGGCTGGTATTTCACAGAATCAGAGCCAAAGGAGACCTGACCCAGCTGGTATCTAGTCTCTTCATCTGAAGACACTGTAGCCTAGAGACGTTGAGTGTCTTTTTCAAGAGCACACACCTGACGAGTTGTCAGACCAGATCCTTGGTGTCTAATTTGTGAGAGTCTAGTGTCCTCTTCCTTCTAAAACCACCATGTGTCCTACGAGCTCATTTGTGAATGTGACTGCTCACATTCTAAGAACCTTCATTGTTTCCCCAGTAACTGGGGCTCTGGCTCACTCTGGGGTGAAACATAACTGCAATTAGAATACCTCTGGTCTCAAAGAAAGCAAAACTAAAAAACTAGGGCAGGGCAATTCCAGTTTACCCCCACTATTTCAAATCCATTTTGAGGTCATTTACACAGGGCTCTTAATCTTAACTATGTTACCCTCAAAATCTGTCCAACTAAAAGTAATGTCTGGTAATAAAAGGTAATGTCTGGGCCACCATGGATACTCATGAATCAAAAATTCTGATCTATTTTCTTACTTATGACTCAAGAGTACATGTAGGTGTCTTCCAGATGCACAACGCAGAGACAACTGAAAAGCCAGCATGCATTACACTGGTTCATTTGCAACAATCCTATTTCCTTACCATGAAGAATTACCTACACATACCCAAACCAGAACAGACCATTATACCAGGAAGACCTGTCATTTAACTTACAAATATAAGAACATACCTGCCTTTCACACTGCAGTATGCATAGCACATACAACAGTTCTTGCAACATAATATACACTCAGTAATTTGTGAACGAACTATAGGAAGAGATGTCTCTTCTCAACCTGCCTTCAGTTAAAGACATACTACATGGTATTATGTTTGTTGATATGTTCTTATCAATAGGTAATGCTCTTATGTTTAAAATCACAAATGAATGAAATAATTTATTATCACTTTCAGGAAAGAATCTAAGGCTTTAAGGAAACAGAATTCAGTTTCTGAATATTTTCAGTTTGACAACCCATGCCAGACTCCTTTGAGTTTAAAGGAACGCTCTAGTCTACAGCTGTCATTGTCTACAAATTTTCCTCACAAATATTCCAATTGTCATAAAACAGTGACATAAAACATTTGTCATAAGGTCTTTCTTATATAAATCCGCTAAACAGAGGTCAACAAAAGTCTGACTTTGCCTATCATAAACCTCATTTGTTTAACTAAAGCAATACACAGTCTTTTAACTTCACAGCCATTTAAGACAATTAAGAAAGCACTAAGGAATAAAGTGAATGAGCCTATTCCACAAGCACCTACCACAAACTTTTAAAAACTCTTCTTTTCTGTTTTTTTGAGACAAGGTATCGCTGTCAACCGGGCTGGAGTGCAGTGGCGTGACCACAGCTCACTGCAGCCTCAAACTCCTGGGCTCAAGCAAGCCTTCCACCCCAGACTTACAAGTAGCTGGGACCACAGGCATGCACCACCATGCCTGCCTAATTTTTATATTTTCTTTTACAGAGATAGGGTCTTGCTCTGTTGCCCAGGCTGGTCTTGAACTCCTAGGCTCAAGCAATCTGCCCGCTTCAGCCTCCCAACGTGTTGGGATTACAGGCATGAGCCACTGCACTGGGCCCTAACTCTTTTCTTTTTAAGAGATGGAGCCTCATTGTGTTTCCCATGCTGGAGTGCCATGGAAATTCACAGGTGTGATCAGGGTGCATTACTGCCTCCAACTTCTGGCTTCTAGTCATCCTCCTTCCTCAGCCTCCAGAGTAGCTGGAACTATAGGCCCGCACCACTGTGCCTGGCCACAAACTAATTTTATCTTTGGAAAGCAGAGGGATAAAGAGGTAAAACAGCTATTATTACTCATATAAGGAAAGTTAATGCAGATAAGAATCAGGAACTTTTATTAGGTCAGACTCTGGCACCAGAAAACTAACAATATACAAAATACTAAATAATGCAAATGGGAAAATAATAAAGGTTGGGAGAATGGGAGTACTTACTGGGAATTTCACATATATACACAGGTATATAAGATGGGCTACAGATTATTACATACTGACTCCTAGCTTAAGGACCACAATACACACTTATGTACTATCCACTACCAAAGAGAGTTACGGGTTTGTTGAAAAACAAAAAATCATAATGCTGATGTGTTTCCAGACTCATGTTAATTCACCAAGTATTTCACAAATGCCTGGACCCCAATGGGGATAACCAGAACCAGGAGGGTCCTTACAGAAATTAACCAGGGTAAGAGACACTTGTCTGATTTATTTTGATAATGGCAATATATTCACTGAATAAATATACACTCAAGAGTAATTTGTTTTCAGCAGCAAAATTTTTAAAAAGTACAAGTCTATCATATGAATAAGTCAGTTTAGCTTTCAGCAAATGGTACCTAGTGGGACAATAAATTCTGGATATAAGAAAGCACTTTAATACATTTTCCAATCATTTATTTTCTACAGATACAGTGAAACATAAAAGGCATAGTGTTTTCTTGCTTCTCAGTAGTCTCCCTATGAGAAACAATGGAAGATGCTTCAATAATTTGTAAACTTGAGGCTTTGACTTTTTTAATGTAAGACTTTATTTTCACTGAATATCATTTTGTGCAGCAAATAAATTCCTGCCTGCCTGCAAGAGCAAAGGACATCTTCAAACAAGGACAAAATGACAACGCCCTTCCAAAAGGTTTGAGTTTTTTAAATTTAAATTTTATCTTTATAAATTAAGTAAAACATTCACATGGTGCTCTAGATTTATTGTAATGAACAAAAGTATATCCAAGCTGTAAGTCTCTGGAAACATTTATGAAGAGTCTGGAGACTGGGTTCTAAACTGAGTTCTGGCATTAGGAAATAAAAACGCTTGTTGACTTTTACGCACTGCGAAACTTTTCTCATCTATCAACAAGATGATTGGATGAGATCAGCTCTAAGGCATTTCTGAGCTCTTGTTCCTATGAGTCCTTTACAAAGCTTTTAAATTCAGCAACTAATGCATGACTATAGAAACAGGCACTCTCTAGTTTTTCATAATTGAACTAAAAACGATAATAATAGCATGCTATTCATTTTAAAATTTCTGTATTGTAAAATGTTTTTATTGTATAATTATACAATATTAGTTAAAACATTATATTTAGATGGTCTATTGATTTTTAATATTATAGGCAACATATCTCTGCAGATTAGGAAATAACCTAAGTAGAAGAATAAATTATCTTTTCCATTTCCAAAAGCTACATTACAAAACTAGGCTATAAAACTTTTGATAGATACTCCTTGTTAATGAATTACTAAAAGTAAACCATAATAATTCATCAAAGATTTAACTGTAAAATTATTTATGTTCTAAAATAAACCATAAGATTTTTCATTTCTCTTGGTTTTATTAAGTCTATAAAGACAAAGCAACAGAACTAGAGACAGACAACTGGAGGAAAGAAGAAGAGGAGAGAGTATGAAACCAGTAAAAAATATTTTTTATTATAGCTTGAAAATTTTCATTTAATTTTTCTAAAAATGGAAAAAATTTGGAAGAGATGCCTGAAACAAACACGATAAGGAATTTCTATCAATCAAAACCTGCAGATCTTATAACTTCCTCACTGTAGTAAGGCATGTCTTCTGCATTCTTATCTTGCATTTAAAGTCTACAAAAGGCCAGGTGCAGTGGCTCATGCCTGTAATCTCAACACTTTGAGAGGCTGAGGTGGGCAGATAACTTGAGGTCAGGAGTTTGAGACCAGCCTGGCCAACATGGTGAAACCCCATCTCTAATAAAAATACAAAAATTATCCAGGCATGATGGCAGGCACCTGTAATCCCAGCTACTCGCGAAGCTGAAGCATGAGAATCACTTGAACCTGGGAGACTGAGGTTAGGGTCAGCTAAGATTGTGCCACTGCACTCCAGCCTGGGCAACAGAGCAAGACTGTCTCAAAAAAATAAATGAATGAATAAAAATAAAAATAAAAATAAAATAAAGTCTACAGAAGTGCTTATGAGGGCAGAAGGTTTTTTAAATGAACCAAAAAATGGCTTGATTAAAAATCTTCGTGGCCGGGCACGGTGGCTCATGCCTGTAATCCCAGCACTTTGGGAGGCCGAGGCGGGTGGATCACAAGGTCAGGAGCTCGAGACCATCCTGATGAACATGGGAAAACCCTGTCTCTACCAAACATACAAAAATTAGCCGGGTGTGGTGGTGCGCGCCTGAATCACCGCTACTCAGGAGGCTGAGGCAGGAGAATTGCTTGAACCTAGGAGGCGGAGGTTGCAGTGAGCCAAGATCATGCCACTGTACTCAGTCCTGGACAACAGAGTGAGACTCCATTTCAAAAAAAAAAAAAAAAAAACTTTAAAAACAGCTCTGAAAATGCTCACCAAATAAAATATTCACAAACTTTTATATGCAACTCAGAAGATATAGTTTCAAAGAGCATACACTATACCTCCAAAGTGGTTATTAATAATTTTTAAAAACTACTTCAGAAATACTTTTGAAAACAACTGTTTAAACTTCCCATGTTATAACTTTAATAGCATTAAATCAGAATCTAGTCCAAAGGAAACAGATCTTAACAAGCCAGAGGGTTCCAGTGACTTGCCTGGGTCTAACGTTTGTGTGTTCTTTCCACACCACCACAGGTGGAATTTAGAAGTCATCAAAACAAAATAAATTAACAAGTTTAAATGTTTTATCACCAAATCTAGCAGGAAACTTTTCATTACTGATAAAATGTAGTCATGGGAAATTACTAACTATGCAAATATAAAGGTTGCCAAGTTAATGGCTTATCTTATATTGCATAAGCCACCCAAAAAACTAAACTAAAATTTAGTATAAAAGAATACGAGCTACTCCTCTCCCTGAGACTGTTCATCACTATACCATCCTTTTATAACCCCTCTCTTCCTTTTTCTCAAAACAATGAAACATTAAGAATTATTTTCTAAGTAAAGTACTGGAATACTGGTGGGGCTGGGGATGGGGAAGGGAAGAGGATGAATGGAAACCTGATTTATCCAAAAATTACCCTTAAAGCAACATTTTGGTTAACATGAACTTGACTACAGTTTACCTCCTTTTATTGTGCTTCACTTTACTGTACTGCTCAGATACTGCACTTTTTACAAATTGAAGGTTTGTGGCAACCCTGCATCAAGCAAGCCTATCAGTGCCATTTTTCTAAAAGCATATGCCACTCCATGTCTCTGTGTCACATTTTGGTAATTCCTGCATTATCTCAAACGTATTCATTATCATTCTATCTGTCATGGTGATCTGTGATCAGTGTTCTTTGATGTTACTACTGTAACTGTTTTGGGGCACCACAAACCAGGCTCATATGACAGAGGGAACTTAATTGATAAATGTGTGTGTGACTGCTCCACCAACCAGCATTCTCTCTCCCTCTCCTCAAGCCTATTCCCTGAGATGTAACAATGTTGAAAGTAGGCCAATTCGTAACCCTACAATGGCCTTTAAGTGCTCAAGTGAAAGCAAGAGTTTCAAGTCTCTCACTTTAAATCAAAAGCTAGAAATAATTAAGCTTAGTAAGGAAGCCATGTCTAACGACCTGACAGCCTAAAGTCAGGCCTTCTTGTGGCAAACTATCAGCCAAGTTGTGAATGCAAAGGAAAAATTCTTGATGGAAATCAAAAGTTACTCCAGTGAACACATGAATAATAACAAACTGAAACAGCCTTATTGCTGATACGGAGAAAGTATGAGTGATCTAAATTGAAGACAAACCAGCCACAACATTCCCTTAAGCCAAAACCTAACCCAGTGTAAAGCCCTAACTCTCTTCAATGCTATGAAGGCTTAGAGAAGCGAGGAAGCTGCAGAAGAAAAGGCTGTAGAGGATGGTTCATAAGGTTTACAAAAGAAGCTATTTCCAGAACATAAAAATGCAGGTGAAGCAGCAAGTACTTATGCAGAAGCTGCCGCAAATTATCCAGAAGATCTAACTATTATAAGATCACTGATGAAAGTGGCTACACTTAATGACACATTTTCAACGAAGACAAACAGGTGGGAAGAAGATGCCATCTAGGACTTTCATAGCTAGAGAGGAGAAGTCAATACCTGGCTTCAAAGCTTCAAGGCCAGGCTGACTCTGTTGTTAGGAGCTAATGTAGCTGGTGATTTTCAGTGGAAGCCAATGCTCACTTACCATTCTGAAAATCCTACGGCCCTTAAGAATTATGATAAATCTATTCTGCCTGTGTTCTATCAATAGAACAATAGAGCCTAGATGACAGCACATCTGTTTACAGCAGATGGTTTAGTGAATAATTTAAGACCGCTGTTGAAACCTGATCCTCAGAAAAAAAGATTTCTTTCAGAATATTACTGCTCATTGACAATGCACCTGCTCACTCAAGAGTTCTGGTGGAGACACAAAAGGAGATGAATGTTTTCATGACTGCTAACACAATATCCATTCTGCAGTTCATGGATCAAGGAGTAATTTCATCTTGCAAGTCTTATTAGTTCAGAAATAAATTTTGTACGTTTATAGCTGCCATGGATACTGATTCTCTAATAGATCTTGGCAAAGTAAATGGAAAACCTTCTGGAAAGGATTCACCATTCTAGATGGCATTAAGAACACTGATCATTCATGGGAGGAGATCAAAATATCGACATTAACAGGAATCTAAAAGAAGATGATTCCAACCAGCACAGATGACTTTAAGGAGTTCAAGACTTCGGTGGAGGATGTCACTGCAAGTGTGGTGGAAGTAGCGGGAGAACTAGAATTACAAGTGGAGGTTGGGCATGGTGGCTCATGCCTATAATCCCAGCACTATGGAAGGCCAAGGTGGGAGGATCACTTGAGGACAGAAGTTCAAAACCAGCCTGGTCAACATAGTGAGACTCCCTCTCTACAAAAAAAAAAAAAAAAAAAATTAAAACGTTAGCTGGGCATGGTGGCATGCACCTATAGTCCCAGCTACGGGGGAGGCTGTGGAAGGAGGATTGTTTGAGCTCAGAAGTTTGAAGCTGTAGTGAGCCATGGTTGTGCCACTGCATTCCAGCCTGGGTGACAGAGTAAGACCCTGATAAAAAAAAAAAAAAAAAAATAGAGCGTTAAGGAGTTGCTACAATCCTAAGATAAAACAAACAGATGAAGAGTTGCTTCTTATAGATAAGCAAAGAAAGTGATTTTTTTTTTGAGATGAAATCTACTCCTGGTGAAGATGCTGTGAATACTGTTGAAATAACAACTAAAGATTTAGCACAGTGTGTAAACTTGGTTGATAAAACCAGTAGCGGGTTTGAGAGGACTGACTGTTTTGAGAGAAGTTCTACAGTGGACAAAATACCCAGAGCATCCCGTGCTAAAGAGAAATCTTTCACAAAAGTCCATCGATCCAGCAAGTTCACTACCTTATTTTAAGAAACTGCCACAGCTACCTGAGCCTTCAACAACCACCACTAGAATTGGTCAGCAGCAATCAAGAGGGAGATAAAGACCTCCCACCAGCAAAAAGATTATAACTTGCTGAGGGCTCAGATGATGAGTAGCACTTTTTACCAATAAAGTATTTTAAAATTAAGATGTGTACATTTTTTAGACATAGTACTCTCAACAGACTACAGTATAATGCAAACATAACGCTTATATGTACTGAAAATGCAAAAAACTCATCTGTCTTTATTGCAATATTTGCTTTTTTCAGTGGTCTGGAACCAAACTTGGAATATCTAAAAAATGTACACATCTTAATTTTAAAATACTCTAATATCTCTGAGAATGCCTATATTTCCTTGATTCCTAATGTGAATATGATACATGTGAAAAATGAATCTAATAAATAAGCAATTCAAACTATGTAGATAATAAATCTCAAAACCATGTATACTGATATTCTTTGATATATCCTATGACAAAACACAGCTTAACAAAGAATATGTAATGCGCACACACGCTAAATACCTTTCATCTTGCAGATATATTCAGCTCTCTACATAAGAAATACCCTCGGAAAACATTTATGCATATTTTAAAACGAAAACTTTCCCGCTTTACACAGCATTTTATAATAAAATACTGATGCAATTGTTTCAGGATTCAAAAATATTTATTTCATTACAACCCTGTTTTTCCCCCCGAAGAGTTGAAGAATAATTTTCTTGTTAGAATCTTAAGCAGGAAAAAAACTGAGAAACTCAGCAAACAAAAACATAAACTACCCAACTGTTTTATCAATGCTTTAATATAAATTTTGCAAAGGAGGAAGGGCTCAACAAAATATACGCCCCGTATAAGTCAGAGAAGGTGCAAACTTTCAACCCAATTAACTCAGGGTCTGTTTCAGTTTTGAAAAGATCGTAAGCTTAAAAAAAAAGAAATCTAAGCTGGCTGAATTTTTACAAAGCAGGAATGACATACTGAAGAGAGACATCTTCTTGAACCAAAACAAGCTGAAGAAGACTACTGTCCCAAATATTGCATAAGGCCATCGTAGGATTTATTTGCTGTCCCTCCAAGAACTGCAGGAGCTTCCGATTATCTACCCGCACTTGCACCATGCTCTCCAGGTCTCTGTTTGGAGGCGCACCAGCCGACTCCGGAGGGTTTCCAAGATTTTTAAAGTAACTTTTAATAGACACCACCTCCGTCTCCATACTCAGGGTCATCCTGCCCCTGAGGTTTGCTTCCACCAGCACGTGATCGCCCACGTTCGCCATCCTCTCCACGATGCTCCGCAGCGTCCTCCAGCGCGGCAGGTAGATGCTGGCGTCGGCGGCGCGCAGGCTGGGCGGCAGGCAGGCTCGCCACGCTCTTCGGGGAAGCACCTGCACGGGCAGATCGTGCACCACGCTGCGAGCGCGGCCCAGGGACGAGGCCAGCTCCACCGCCACCGTGAGGCAGGGGCGGCGCCTGTGCGCCAGCTGCAGCTTCAGGGAGGACGCGCCCGCGGCGCTTCTCGCCGCCCTGGACAGGTGCTCCGCCGTCAGCTCCAGGTGGATCTCGTCGAGGTCTTCCGAGACACCTTCCATGCGAAACTGCTGGAAGGCCCCCCGCCGCACCTCGCACCACAGCCCGGCCTCACGGAGGCCGTGGAAGCCCGCGGGGCTGAAGCACAGGCTGTCAGGGCGCACGCGGAGCACGCAGACCTTCGCCAGCCTCGCGACGGTGCCGCTGACGTGGATGAACAGCTCTAGACAGCCCTTGCCGGTGATCTTGGCGCGAAACTTCATGACGCCACAGCCAAGGCAGCTCCGGGCCTCTGAGGGGGATGCCGCGTGCCACAAGTCCTTCCGGTCCGCTGGGGTCCCCGGCGCTGCCCTCCCCGCCCTCCCTCCGGGCCCCAGCAGGGCAGGCACTCGGGTTCCGGGCTCTGTTCTGGGTTCCGCAGCCCCAGGCCTGGAGCCACGGTAGGGCGCGCCCACACCGTTCTCACCTGCCCTCCAGCCCTCTCACAAAATGCTTCCGTTTCCGCTCCGGTTATAAGAAGAGTAGACATTCCACTGCTGACACTCCTCAGTATTCTCACCACTATGAAGGCAAAATCATCACTTAGATAAATAACCACTTTCAATCTCTTTGGTATACACACTGATACCATCTTCATCAATCGTACATGAAGATACAGTTCCACGGGTCTTACGAAATTATATCATACTAGGCACACATTTTACAACCTCATCTTCACACATAAAATATGTAACAGGCATCTCTCCATGTTGGTGAAACAAATCTACATCATTTTCATGGCTGCTCAGTTTTCCAATGTATAGAGTCAGAACACAAGTGACATTTAGATATTTCCAATTTTTTTGCTATTATGAACACAATGAATATTTTCGTACAAAAATATTCATATTACCCATGTACCCAAGTACTTCCTTGCGTTAAATTCCAAAGTGAAGTGCTGGTCAATGAATGCACTTTTAAAATCCTAATAAATATTCTCAAACTGGTCTGCAGAAAGCTGCGTGAACACTCTAGCCCACCAGCAACACTGGGTATTAGCAATCTGTTTCATCTGTAGCACTCTGGCAGGCAAAAAAAAAAAAAAAAATCGACTTGCACTGTGTGAATTCCATTTTATGGCCTTTGCATCTTTTTATTGAGTTTATTTTTCTTGATTTCAAGATATCTAGCAAGAACATTAGCCCTCTGTCCATTACATGTACTGTAAATATCTTCCCCAGTTTATCATGTGACTTTTCACACTGTTTTTGGTACTCTTTGCTCTTGGGAAATACTGAATCTTTTATCATGTCAAACCTATTGACCTTTTCTCTACTACTTCTAGGGTCATGCTTTCAAAGTCCTGTTTCTGGACTTTAATGTTATCTGTTTTTATGACTTAGTTGTTTGACTCAGTTGAAATCTTGGAGTACCGAATACCTAGGTGATACACACAATTCACTATACAATCCACTTCTCCACTAATCTGAAATATCAATTTTATTTTAGACAAAAAATTCCCATTTTTGCCTCAATGTTTCCTGGCCCTCTCTATATTTCCTCCCACTGCCCTATCTTGCACCTGTACCAGTGATTTAATTTCTGTATTATATGTCAATATGGAATAGGACAATCTTTCAGAACTTCTCTCATTCTCTCACAGATATTGCTCCAGATGAACTCCAAAATATTTTGTCAGAGTCTAAAAATAATCTTCCTGGAATTTTTCTGGGAATTATCACCACCCTGACATAGAAGATACTTAACACTTCTTTGTTTGCTGTCTAGCTCTAACCACAATAATGTAACTTAGAGGAGTTCTTATTTGTTCCATATACCACTGGACAGCCAGCATTTAGAACAGTATCTGCCATGCAACTGGTGTTCAACACAAATTTTTACATGAATGTATGAAATGTATAAATTGCAAGATAATTTCAAGATATTTTGTGTATATATAAATATATATATATATTTTATTTATTTATTTATTTATTTTTTGAGACAAAATCTCACTCTTGTCACCCAGGCTAGAGTGCAATGATGCGATCTCAGCTCACTGCAACCTCTGCCTCCTGGGTTCAAGTGATTCTCTTGCCTCAGCCTCCTGAGTAGCTGGGATTACAAGTGCCTGCCACCACGCCTGGCTAATTTTTGTATTTTTAGTAAAGACGAGGTTTTGCCATGTTGACCAGGCTGGTCTCCAACTCCTGATCTCAAGTGATCTGCCTGCCTTGGCCTCTCAAAGTGCTGGGATTACAGGTGTGAGCCACTGCACCTAGCCAGGATATTTAAAATATTTACATTAAATCTTCCCACTTATTCAAACCATTTTTTTGACTGTCAATGAATTATTCAGTTCTGTTCTTGGGGAGTTCACATAATATATAGTATCTTGAAGTCAGTCAAGTCACTGAGCTCTCCTGAAATAATTTTTCAATTGATCTTTTATGTTTCTTATGTAGAAAATCTTACAATCTTCATGTACTAAAATTATGGCTTTTACTCTTCAAGGTTTATGTCATTTATTTAACTGACATTGTGTTTGATGTAATTTTCAAAACACTGCTGAGTACCAGTGGTACTAGCATCTCTTATTTGTAACTCATGAGGAATCCTCTAGAGCAGCGTTTCCCAAACTGTCATTAGTGCCCCCAAGAGTCTTTTTAGGTTTTTTCCCTAATTGCCCTCCATGAAATTTTATTAATAATACCATTAATATAATATATATCTGTATTATATACTATATGTATATTTTTACTTTATGTCAAGATTTATTTTGTCCCCTCAAGAATTATTCCTCCTGTTGATAATCCATGCTTTAACATTTCACCATTAACATGATGTTTGCTATTAATACTTTATTATGCACACAAAATATTTATCTAGTCTTAATTTCTTGGGGTTCTATTTTTTAAATTAGGAATGGATATTAAATTTTATCAGTTTTTCATCATCCTTCAAGATAATTTTTCACCTAATATAGCAAATTAAAGTAACAGATTTCCAATTACTGAATTACTCTATAATCTAGGAATAAACAGTACTTGGTTCCATGTTCTAGTCCTTTAAACACTCCTGGATTTGATTTGCTAACATTTTATTTAGGAGTTCTACATCTTTAATTTTACTTGTAATGGTCTAGAATTACCTTCTCTTGTACTATTAATTTGCTTTTGGTATCTAGACACATTCAACATTTCAGTATTATTGGGCAGTTCTATATCCACAGCAGCTATGTTTCACTTACAGAAAGAATGTGAAGTTTCCCATACTTGTCACCTTATAGTAGCTTAAATAGTACAGGAATAATCTGTTCCTTGTAGGTTTCCTATAAGTAGCTTCTAAAACCATCTATTTCTAGTGCCTTGCTGGGTATGAGTATTTGGGAATTTCTTTCATGCTTCTATGTCTGTATGTGTTAAGACAATTTTACTGTATTTTGAGAAAGTCAGAAATGTCATTTTGGTTTTCAAATTTAATATGCTTTTATATGTAAAAATCTATTTTCTCAGGGTTAGATGTGCCAATCAATGACTGTTTCACTAATTTTTATAGTCTTTGATGTAAGTTGTCAATTCTATTTTCTTTTTTCAGAAGAACCATGATCAAATTCATCACTTTCCACTTCAGTATTAACTCCTTTTTGCATTTTGCTATTTCCTTCCTACCTTTCTGGACAGAACACTTAGTCCATTTGTTTTCACTCTCTTTGCTTAATAACATTTAGAGCCACTATTCTTCCTACCTGTAGCTTTGATCATATAGCATTATTAAATAAAATGATGAAAAGCCACTGATTTGAACTGAGTTGCTGCACTACACCCAACAGAGCAACTCAAAATGGAGTCACTCATGCTAGGTTTCCAAATCACAAACCAAAATCTAAACTGTTTACCTGTAATATCTGACCTTGCAGGAAATTTTGAGGAATGCACTAAAGTTTCTTTTGTCGAATCTCCTTATTTACTTATTTATTGAGCTTCCCTGATGCACATTTTAGATCAAGAGTCAGGAAACGGATTTAGGGGGACAGATCATTGTGTCAACAGGAGGCAGGACTAGATCGCAGGTCCAGACAGAGCAGCATGGGAAGGCTCGCATTGGGAATTTTAGCCCCAGATTAACTGCAAGAACAATACCAGTAATCTCAGACCCTCTGAAGGAAGTAAACTGCTCTTGCAGGACCCAGAAGACAATCCAAATACTGTGACTGCCCCAACTGTGGAAGTGGGAAAGGGAGACCTTCCTCTCCCGAACACACACTCCCACTGGAGAAGCTGAAGGTCTGTTTGCGGGAGAAGTTTCCGACTTGACCTGGAGCTGAGTCAATTTGGAGATGCGAGTGAAATACAGGGGTAGAGGAAGCAGCAGCAAGGCCCTGGGAGCTCACTGTGTCCCCCTGCAGGTCATTCCTGCTGGCACCACCGGGATTCATCTGGCAGGTGGCCTGAAGAGCAGGCGGTACAACTCCACAGGGAGAAGGAAATCTCTAACTGAACTTTGTAACAATTTGAACGGAGTGAGAAGCCTCCTGGCCAGAACCTGGGAGAGGACACAAATCCAGTGTGCAGACTCCACAGGCAGGGAGAGAACCCAGCCTTTTTAGTTCACAGCTGGGAGGCAGGTAGCCTGGGGCAGATTTTTAAGCCCGTCTTGCCACGCGGGGCTGTTGTTGGGGGGCATGGTGGTTGTGAGACCAGCCCTTCAGTTTTGTGGCCCTTCATGGGAGCTGGGTGAGGCCTGTGACCGCAGGCGTTCCCCCACTTTACTGACAACCTGCATGACTCAGCAGAGACAGCCATAATGCCCGGAGGTACACAACTCCACCCCTTCCCCCAAGACCCACCCATCCCCATTCCCCCCTCCCCCCCAGGACCTGATTGTCCTTCCCTACCCAACCTGGTCTCGGAAGACAAAGGACACACAATTTTGGGAGTTCTAGGGCCCCACCCACCGCCTGTCCCTCTCCACACTACTACAGCTGATGCTTTCTGGAAAGCACCACCTCCTGGCAGAAGGCTAACCAGCACAAAAATAGAGCATTAAACCACTAAAGCTAAGGACCCTCCTCACGTAGTCCACTGCACCTTCTGCCACCTCCACTGGAACAAGCGCTGATATTCACGGCTGAGAGACCATAGATGGTTCACATCACAGGCCTCTGTACAGGCAACCCCCAGTACCAGCGAAGAGCCAGGTAGACTCGCTAGGTGGCTAGACCCAGAAGAGAGACAACAATGATGCAGTTTGGCTCACAGGAAGCCACATCCACAGGAAGAGTGGGGAGAGTACTACATCAAAGGAACACTTTGTGGGATGAAAGAATCTGAATGACAGCCTTCAGCCCTAGGCTTTCCCTCTGACAAAGGTTACCCAAACGAGAAGGAACCAGAAAACCAACCCTGCTCATATGACAAAACAAGTCTCTTCAGCATCCCCCCAAAATCACACTAGTTCACCAGCAATGGATCCAAACCATGAAGAAATCCCTGATTTATCTGAAAAAAAATTCAGGAGGTTAGTTATTAAGCTAATCAAGGAGAGATCAGGGAAAGGCGGAGCCAATGCAAGGAAATCAAATAAATACAAAAAGTGAAGGGAGAAATATTCAAGGAAATAGCTTAAAGAAAAAACAATCAAAAATTCAGGAAACTTTGGACACATTTTTAGAAATGTAAAATGCTCTGGAAATTCTCAGCAACAGAATCGAACACGTAGAAGGAAGAAATTCAGAGCTCAAAGGTCTACAAATTAACCAATCGAACAATGACGAAGAAAAAAGTAGAAAATATGAACAAAGTCTCCAAGGAGTCTGGGGTTATGTTAAATGACCAAACCTAATAATCAGTATTCCTGAAGAAGACAACAATTCTAAAAGCTTGGAAAATGTATTTTGGGGGAACAATCATGGAAAACTTCCTCAGTCCTGCTACAGACTCAGACATCCACATACAAGAAGCACAAAGAACACCCAGGAAATTCACTGCAAAAAGATCATCACCTAGGCACACCGTCATTGGGTTATACCCAGTTCTGACTAAGGAAAGAGCTAAGACTGGTGAGACAGAAGCACCAGGTAATCTATAAAGGAAAACCTATCAGAATAACAGCAGGTTTCTCAGCAGAAACCCTACAAGCTAGAAGGGATTGAGGCCCTATCTTCAGCCCCCTCAAACAGAACAATTATCAACCAAGAATTCTGTAACCACTGAAACTATGCATCATATATGAAGGAGAGATACAGTCTTTCAGACAAACAAATGCTGAGAGAATTCGCCATTACCAAGCCAGCACTACAAGAACTGCTAAAAGGAGCTCTAACTCTTGAAACAAATTCTGGAAACACAACAAAACAGAACCTCCTTAAAGCATAAATCACACAGGACCTATAACAAAAATGCACGTTACAAAGCAAAAACAAAACAAACAAAAAAAAAACAAAGTACACAGGCAACAGCATGATGAATGCAACAGTACCTCACATTTCAATACTAACATTGAATGTAAATGGCCTAAATGCTCCAGTTAAAAGATACAGAACCACAGAATGGATAAGAACTCACCAACCAATGATCTGCTGTCTTCAGGAGACTCAGCTAACACATAAAGACTCACATAAAGTAAAGGGGTGGAAAAAGGTATTTCATGCAAATGGACACCAAAAGCCAGCAGGGGTAGCTATTCTTATATCAGATAAAACAAACTTTAAAGCAACAGCAGTTAAAAGAGACAAAGGGGAAATTACATAATGGTAAAAGGCCTTATTCAACAGGAAAATATCACAATCCTAAACATATATACACCTAAAACTGGAGTTCCCAAATTTATAAAACAATTACTAATAGACCTAAGCAATGAGACAGACAGAAACACAATAATAGTGGGGACTTCAATACTCCACTGACAGCACTAGACTGGTCATCAAGACAGAAAGTCAACAGAAACAATGGATTTAAATGACATCTTGGAACAAACGGACTTAACAGATATATACAAAACACTTAATCCAACAACTGCAAAATATGTATTCTATTCAGTAGCACACGGAACCTTCTCCATGACAGACTATATGATAGGCCATAAAATGAGCCTCAATAAATTTAAGAAAATTCAAATTATATCAAGCACTCTCAGACCACAGTGGAATAAAACTGGAAATCAACTCCAAATGGAACCTTCAAAACCATGCAAATACATGGAAATTAAATAACCTGCTTCTGAATGAGCATTGGGTCAAAAACAAAATCAAGATGGGAATTAAAAAATTCTTCGAACTGAATGACAATAATGAAACAACCTATCAAAACCTCTGGGATACAGCAAAGGTGGTGCTATGAGGAAAATTCATAGTTCCAACCACCTGTATCAAAAGTCGGAAAAAGCATAAACAGAGGCCACACCTCGAGGAACTAGAGAAACAAGAACAATCCAAACCCAAACCCAGCGGAAGAAAGGAAATAACCATGATCAGAGCAGACTTAAATGAAACTGAAAAAACGCCAACAAAATACAAAAGATAAATGGAACAAAAAGCTAGTTCTAGGACGCTGAGGCAGGAGAACTGCTTGAACCTGGGAGGTGGAGGCTGCAGTGAGCCGAGATCATGCCACTGCACTCCAGCCTGGGCACCAGAGCAACACTTTGTTTCAAAAAAAACAAAAGCTGTTTCTTTGAAAAGATAAATAAAATTGACAGACCATTAGCATGATTAACCAACAAAAGAAGGCAGAAAATCCAAATGATCTCACTAAG
Source organism: Colobus angolensis palliatus (assembly GCF_000951035.1). Taxonomy (NCBI): domain Eukaryota; kingdom Metazoa; phylum Chordata; class Mammalia; order Primates; family Cercopithecidae; genus Colobus; species Colobus angolensis. Next base: position 1,923,733 of record NW_012117332.1, on the reverse strand, counting down.
AAATGCAACAGGAGATAAGACAACTGACACCACTGAAATACGAAAGATCCCTCAAGGCTACTATGAACACCTTTACACACATCAACTAGAAACCTAGAAGAGACGGATAAATTCCTGGGAAATACAACCCTCCTAGCTTCAATCAGGAAGAAACAGATACCCTGAACAGACAAACAACAAGCAGCGAGACTGAAATGGCAATTTAAAAATTACCACCAAAGAAAAGTCCAGGACCAGGATTCACAGCAGAACTCTACCAAACATTCGAAGAATTGGTACCCATCCTTTTGACACCATTCCACAAGACAGAGAAAGAAGGAACCCTCCCTAATTCGTTCTATGAAACCAGCATCACCCCAGTATCAAAACCAGGAAAGGACATAACCAAAATAGAAAACTACAGACCGATATCCCTGATGAACATAGATGCTAAAATCCTTAACAAAATACAAGCTAACTGAACCCAATGACATATTAAAAAGATAATCCACTATGATCAAGGGGGTTTCATACCAGGGATGCAGGGGTAGTTTAACATACACAAGTCAATAAATATGATACACCACATAAACAGAATTAAAAACAAAAATCACATGATCATCTCAATAGCGACAGAAAAAGCATTTGACAAAATTCAACATCCCTTTATAATTAAAACTCTCAGCAAAATTGGCACACAAATGACATATTTAATGTAATAAAAGACATGTATGACAAACCCACAGCCAACATAATACTGAATGGGGAAAAGTTGAAAGCATTCCCTCTGAGAATGGGAACAAGACAAGGATGCCCACTCTTACCACTCCTCTTCAACACAGTACTGCAAGTCCTAGCCAGAGCAATCAAACAAGAGAAAGAAATAAAGGATCCAAATCAGTAAAGAGGAAGTCAATCTGTCACTGTTTGCTGAAGATATTATCATTTACCTTGAAAACTCTAAGGACTCCACCAGAAAGCTCCTAAAACTGATAAAAGAATTCAGCAAAGTTTCCAGATACAAAATTAATGTACACAAATCAGTAGCTCTTCTATACACACCAACAGCAACCAAGTGGAGAATCAAATCAAGAACTCAACCCCTTTTATAATAGCTGCAAAAATAAAATAAAATACTTAGGAATATGCCTAACCAAAAAGGTAGGTCTTTCAGAAGACCTCTACAGAGAAAACTACAAAACCCTGCTGAAAGAAATTGCAGATGACACGAAAAAATGAAAACACAACCCATGCTCATGGATGAGTAGAATCAATATTGTGAACATGGCCATACTATCAAAAGCAATCTACAAATTCCATGCGATCTCCATCAAAATACCACCATCATTCTATACAGAATTAGAAAAAACAATTCTAAAATTCATATGGAACCAAAAAAGAGCCCATATAGCCAAAGCAAGACTAAGCAAAAACAACAAATCTGGAGGTACCACACTACCTGATTTCAAACTATACTATAAGGCCATAGTCACCAAAACAGCGTGGTACTGACACACAGACCAGTGGAACAGAATAGAGAACTCAGAAGTAAAGTCAAATACTTACAGCCAACTGATCCTCAACAAAGCAAACAAAAACATAAAATGGGGAAAGGACACCCATTTCAACAAATGATGCTAGGATAACTGGCTAGCCACATGTAGGAGAATGAAACTGGATCCTCATCGCTCACCTTATACAAAAGTCAACTCAAGGTGGATTAAGGACTTAAACCTAAGACCTGAAACCATAAAAATTCTAGAAGATAATGTTGGAAAACCCCTTCTAGACATTGGCTTAGACAAGGATTTCATGACCAAGAATCCAAAAGCAAAGACAGTAAAAACAAAGGTAAATAGCTCTAATTAAACTAAAGAGCTTTTGCATGGCAAAAGAAACAGCAGAGTGAACAGACAACCCAGAGTGGGAGAACATCTTCACAATCTGTACATCTGACAAAGGACTAATATCCAGAATCTACAGTGAACTCAAACAAATCAGTAAGAAAAAAAAACACTCCCATCAAAAAGTGGGCTAAGGACATGAATAAACAACTCTCAAAAGAAGATATACAAATGGCCAACACACATATGAAAAAATGCTCAACATCACTAATGATCAGGGAAATGCAAAAATCAAAACCACAATGCGATACCACCTTACTCCTGCAAGAATGGCCATAAGCAAAAAAATCAAAGAATCAAAAAACAGTAGATGTTGGTCCGGATGCGGTGAACAGGGAACACTTCTACACTACCGGTGGGAATGCAAACTAGTACAGCTGCTCTGGAAAACAGTGTGGAGATTCCTTAAAGAACTAAAAGTAGAACTACCATTTGTTGGGCAATCCCACTACTGGGGATCCACCCAGAGCAAATAACTCAATACTCAAAAAAGACACCTGTGCACATGTTTATAGCAGCACAATGCACACTTGCAAAATCGTGGAAAACCCAAATGCCCATCAATCATTGAGTTGATGAAGAAACTGTGGTATGTATATATGATGGAATACTATGCAGCCATAAAAAGGAATGAATTAACAGCATTTGCAGTGATGTGGATGAGATTGGAGACTGTTATTCTAAGAGAAGTAAATCAGGGATGGAAAACCATACATCGTATGTTCTCACTGATATGTGGGATCTAAGCTATGAGGATGCAAAGGCATAAGAATGCTACAATGGACTTTGGGTACTTGGGAGGAAGAAGGGGAGGGAGGTGAGGGATAAAAGACTACAGGATATGGTGCAGTGTATACTGCTTGGGTGATGGGTGCACCAAAATCTCACAAATCACCACTAGAGAACTTACTCATGTAACCAAATACTACCTGTATCCCAATTAACTTACAGAAAATACAAATAAAAATAAGAGTCAAGAAATTACAGTCATCAAGAGAAATCCAGTCTGCTACCTTTTCGTGTGAATAAAGTTTTATCAGAACACAGCCACATTCATTTGATTCCATGTCATCTAAGGCTGCTTTCTCACTAAAAGTGTACACCTGAGCAATAGCAACTGAGACCTCACGGCTAAAACCTATTACATCGCCCTTCACAAAAAAAGTGTGCCCATTCATTAGGTGCTGGTAAGTCAGCATCCTTCCTCCCAATAATATTCTCACATGGAACATTTTCAGCTGTAACTCCTTAATTTTCAGATGTAGAAGACACTTCTCTTGTTTCCAGCACTGGTATTTTCCTCATATTGACTGGAATGTACCAGAAACTAGGAGGAAAAGTCAAAGCCACCGGAAAACACGTAAAGGCGTCTTCGCCATGGGAGTCACACTGATGCACAACTGAGCAAATGATTCAAATGTTACTGATGTTTACAATAGGAATTTCAAAAACTGTTCAGCATCCCTTCCAGAAAATGTAGGTCTATTAAATTATTATTTAGAATTGGGAAACTTGGGGCTTTGCTCTTTTGTTTTGGCATTTTACAACTTTTTTTTCTGAGCAGTTTTATTAAGTTTACAGAAAAATTAAATCAAAATTAGAGTTTCCATCTACCCCTTCGCTACCAGTCCCTCCTGTTTCCTCTGTTATTAACATGTTGCACTGGTGTGGCCGCTGTTATAACTGATGAGCCAATACTGATGCACCATTAACTAAGTTCCACAGTTCACATTGGGGCTCTTTGTGTTGTACATTTTATGAGTTTTGACAAATGTATAACTTATAATTGTATGTATCCAACATTACAGTATCATACCAAATACTTTCACTGCCTTAAAAGTCCCATTTTCCTTCTTCTCTTAGCATAGCAATTACGTTAAAAAACAACAACAACAACAAATAAAAATGTTTTTTCACTGGCTGTCTTAGAGTTTGCAATATGCATTTATAACTACACCAAGTTCACTCTCAAATAACACTTTCCCCATTCATGGACAGTGGAAGTACCTTATAACAGTATTCCCACTTTCTTCTTCTCATCCCTTACAACACTGGTGTCATTCATTTTAATTATCTATAAGCTATAATCACCATATGTTTTGTTGCTGTTATTCTTCAGAACAAACTGTTGTCTGTCAGATCAATTAAGAATAAGAAAAACTAAGACTGTATTTTACCTTAATTCATCTACAATGCTCCTCCTTTCTTCGTGTAGATCTGAGTTTCTAGTCTACATCATTATTGTTTTGTTGTTTTTTGATGAGTATCTTTTAGTGTTTCTTACAAGGAAGGTTTACTGGTAACAAAGTTCCTCAACTTTTGTTTATCTGAGAAAGTACTTCTCGTTCGCTTCTGAAGGATAATTTCATTTGTATATAGAATTTGATGGTGATAAGTGTGATGACTGGAAGAAGAGATACCCAGACGGCTGAGCTGGTAAAGCATTATTTCTCGGTGTGTCTGTGAGGGTGTTCGGGGAAGTAACTGGCATTTGAATCAGTGGACTGAGTAAGAAAGCTCTGTCCTCACCTATTGTGAGCAGGCACCCCAAAGCTGGTTGAGGGTCTTGATCGAAAAGGCAGAGAAAAGGCAAATTCTCTCTTTTCTGGAACTGGGACACCCGTCTTTTCCTGCTCTTGAATCACCAGAATGCCATGGTCTTCTGAGCTTGGGATTCCCAGGCTTACACCAGTGACCCCTGCCCCCCAGGTTCTGAGGCCTCTGGCCTCAGACTGACAGATACACTGTAGGCTCCCCGGTTCTGAGGCCTTCAAACTTCGGCTTGCCACCACCTGTCATGGGACTTCTCAGCCTCCACAGTCATGTCAGACAGTTCCCCTAATAAATTCCCTCCCATCCATCCATCCATATCCTGTTGATTCTGTTTCTCTGGAAAGCCCTAATACACTGGGTTTTTTTCGTTCAGCACTTTATTTCACTTCACTCTCTTCTTCCTCGCATGGTTTCTGAAGAGACATGTCATATGACTCTTATCTGTGCTCCCCTATAGTAAGGTGCTTCTTTCAAGAGTTTCTATTGGTTTTTGATTTTCTGCAATTGGAATAGGATATGTTTGAGTGTAGATTTTTGGTATTTGTCTTGCTCCACATTCTCTGAGCTCCCAGGATCTATGGATAGTTGTCTATTATAATTTTGGAAAATTTTCAGGCATTAATGCTTTAAGTCATTCCCAGGAAGAGACTCAGCCATGCTGTGCCTCCATCATGTCTCCCCTACAGTCCCCTCATTGTTTCCCACGCTCTCTTCTGGGTGACGCACGATTTCTCCCTCTGTTAGCCTCCAGCATTCCAGAACTTAATTCCCCTGCCCTACCTTTTCAGGTGAAAGAAGTGCTCTTCTCATTGCCTGCAGAGCCCTGTGCTCACTGCTGAAATCTGCATTCTGCTGTCATCCTCAGCATCAGGTCTCTCAACACCCATCCCACCAGCTCTTTAGCCAACTAACTTCCACCATCCACTCATTCAGTCACCACTTTCTGTAGGAAGCTACACCTTCCCTCACCTCACTCCCCACCAACCTAACCTCTCTCAGCCCCAGGCTGGATTAATTGCACCCCCTCTATACTTATCTCTACCATTCAACCAGTAAAACTAGAGATAAGGGTGGTCTCTTGGGATCTACGAGTCATCGGTCCTGGGACATTCTGTGGTTACCAAAATCTGGGGATTCTCAGGTTCCCTACATAAAATTGCACAGTATTTGCATATGACCCACGTGCATCCACCAGCATACTCTAGATTACTAATCATCTCTAGATTACTTATAATACACAATACAATGTAAATTGTTATCAAACTGTACTGTTTTTATTTTTTATTGCTGCCTTGTTTTTTCTGAATATTTTCCATCTGTAGTTGATTGAATCTGTCCATGCAGGAACCATGGATATGGAGAGCTGACTGTATTTCTTTATTACCTACGTGGTGCGAGGCACATGAAGGTGCTGAATGCTTACGAATGAACCTCTAACTGGTATGCCTGCTCCTCAAGGACAAGTATTACCACCTGCAACTGTCTGCATCCCGCACCTGGCTGATCTCCTGCACCATGTCCTTGGACTCCATGGAGCTCAGGATCTTCCTGCTCCATGTGAAATGCAGCAAGCACAGCTTGAACTCCCCACATTCCAGCTACATGCCAGATCTTTCCAGCCAACCTGAACACAGGTGTCTGTGGAGGGAGACAAGGAACCTCCTGTGGTCCCCTGCCAGCCCTGAACGTTGCTAGAGGCAATGGCTGAGGTTCTACATGCTGGCAAATTCTGCTGGTCCTAACCAAAGCTGCCCAGTACGAAGGGAGTCTCCTTTGGAGGACGGTGTACACCCTAGGAACAGCTGATTCTGTCTGGGGTTCCACCACTGCTGCTAGTGCTGTGGGTGGAGGGGCGGCCACAGGGCCATGCTGGAGGCTGTGCTGGGCCAGTCTTCATCTCCAGGGGAGGCCGAGCACCGGCAGGCACTTTGACTGTTCTGCTGGTCTTTCAACCTGACTCCTGATACTCTTCAAGCCACTGACTTTCTATTAGAGGAAAAAGAAAATGTGGGAAGAGCAGGCTCGCTGCTTTGGGCTGGCAGAGACCCTAGGCTCTACCTGGAAGGATGGAGAAGGACTGCAACAGCTGCTGGGATCAGCTAAGGAAAGGACTTCACAGTGATGGTGTGGCCCTCCAGCTGACGTGTCCGGTAGCCCATTAATGATTCCAGAATTTCCCTTACATGTAGCCCAAGGACAGCATTAACTCAGTGTGCCAGGGGTCCTTGGAGTCAGGGAGTGGCTGGAGGTAGTTTCAGTTCCTCTTCATAGCCCACATTTATCCATGGGTCCCTCATGATTTCCTCTAAAGTGCCTCTCTTACTGGGTTTGGGAGCAGGAATTTCTTTAGGGAGCAGGAATATTCCATAGACATGTAAAGGGAATGTGGTATACACCTGCTTGGAAGCTCTGCAATAGTTCTGTCCATTGTAAGACAGAAACCTGATGACCACCGACCACTGCATAGAGACTCCCAGGCTGCCCACATCCACTGCAGAGCCACCGTACTTTTGCGTATGTTGCCTACAAGAGTTCCAGGACAGTGTAAGCAGCACTGACCCAGAAGTTATCTACCCTGTTACCAAAGGTGAGCTCGACGTTAAAGCCAAAGTCTGCAAACGTGAAGTTCGGTTCAGTGTCCACACAAGCAGGTTCTTTGGCTGTATGTCCCTGTGCAGGATCCCCTTCTGGGGGCAGTACTATCTGCTGGATTTTTGCCTTGGGCCAACAACTTAGGCAGAGCCAGGGACTAAAACAAGTGCTTGGCATTTTACAATAATGACTCCTACTGAGGTCATAGCAAGAAATGGACCAATCACAGCTGAGGATAATCCACTGTGGTTTTCTCATTTTTGGTCTGAAGAACTCTTTTTTTTTAATTTAAAAAAAAAAAAAAGCAGGGAGGAGGACTTCAAAGGGCTTTCTGTTCACACAGGTGAAAGTGATCAATACTTTTCGATGTGGCAAATTAAATCCACACAATGCTTCCCTCCAGTCTGAAAATCTGTAATTTTGACTTTTAAAAACTCATAGTGTCTACCCTGAAAATATTCAATTCCTTTCTCTTTAATCTCCGAATGATTGGTCTCAAAATGATGCCACAACTCGCATCACGTAAGAAAATGTTCTGTTGCATAAGACACAATAAGGTAACTATTAACATCCATAGAGCTGAGGGTAAGACACATTTTCATTTCTTATTTAGAGTTTTGCCAAGTATCTGAAATAAATTCCTCTTTTCCATGAGCCAGGGAACTTGCTATGTCCACTGGGCTATCTTTAAATGTAGAAGTTGCAACTGTAGGTAGAGAAAGTAAGTCTTTTTCAGCCAGGCACAGTGGTGCACACCTGCAGTCCCAGCTACTTAGGAGGCTGAGGCAGAAGGACCACCTGAGCCCAGGAGTTCAAGACCAGCCTGGGTAACATCATGAGACTCCATCTCAAAAAAAAAAAAAAAAAAAATTAAGCCTGGGCACGGTGACTCATGCCTGTAATCCCAACACTTTGTGAGGCCAAGACAGGCAGATCACTTGAGGTCAGGAGTTAAGAGACCAGTCTGGCCAACACGGCAAAATCCCGTCTCTATTAAAAGTACAAAAACTAGCCAGGCATGGTGATGCACTCCTGTAGTCCCAGCTACTCGGGTGGCTGAGGCAGGAGGATCACTTGAACCTGGGAGGTGGAGGCTGCAGTGAGCCGAGTCTGGGTGACAGAGTGAGACTGTCTCAAAACAACAACAACAAAACTGTATTTGTTTTTTAAGCCAACAATTCATTACATTCCACATCCATATCATTCAGCATCAATGGGGGGTGTAGGTGCTAGGCATGGTGCCAGGTGTCAGGACCTGAGGGGAAGGAACTCAGAAGCCACTTCATTTATTCCTTCTCTAAAACTCATCCTTGAATTTTTCAGATTCAAATATTTGACCTATATCATTTTGCTTCTCTCTAAAGAACAAGTTTTAACATTTTAACTTCTTTTAATAGTTAAGGCAAATCTAATGGCAATAAATCTCCTCAATTTTGTCTGGAAAAATGTTTATTTCTCCTTCATGGTTGAAGGATAATTTCACTGGATGAGGAATTCTATGTAGGTGGGTCTTTTTTCCTTACTTGCTTGCATGGTTGCTGAAAAAAAGTCTGATGTAATTTCCATTCTTGTCTCTTTTTATGTAAGGTGTCCATTTCATCCCTAACCCCAGCTTCCTTCAGTATCCTTCAGTATTTAGTTTTTTTATTTTTCTACAGTTTGAATACAATATGCTAAGTGTAGATTTTTTATTTTTTATTTATTTATTTATTTATTGGTACTTTCTTGCCTACTGTTCTCTGAGCTTTCCAGATCTGGGACTATCATTAATTACGAAAAACTCTCAGCCATTACTATGGCAAATATTTCTTCTGTTCTTTTCTTCCTTCCCCTTCTTGGTTCCCATTACACATATATTATACTTTGTGTAACTGTCCCACAATTCTTGGATGTTCCATTCCATTTTCTTCAACCTTTTTTCTCTATTATAGTTTCTGAAGACTCTACATTTCTTCCAGTTCACTGATTCTTTCCTCAGCCATGTCCAGTCTACTGATGTGCCCATCAAAGGCACTCTTCTCTTCCTTCTTCAAGTCTCCATCTCTCTATTCACATTACTGATCTGTTGTGTGTTATCCACTTTTCCCATCAGGGCCCTCTGCACGTAATCACAGCTGTTCTAAATTACTGGTTTGATCATCCTAACATCCTCACCACACCTCAATCTGGTTCTAATGCTCGCTCTGTTTCTTCAAAAAGGGGTTGATGTCTTTAGTTTTTGCCTTGTCATTTTTTGTTCAAAGCTGGATATGCTGTATTGGTTAAAGCAACTCACTGGTTTCCCACAGAAATTTTCATCCCAACTAAGAAGTTCAGATGCTCTGTATCTGCCTGTTGTCTCTCTTATTTGGGGGACAGCAGTTTACCCTGTGACCTCAATTTTCTGATGGATATAAGAAAAGTGGCTGATTTTCAGTTTGTTTAGCTTTTTCCTTATTGTGAGGATTAGAGTGGTGATCTCCAAGCTCCTTACATCTCAGACCAGAAACTGTAAGAGTCTTGTTTTCAATATTTACATAAGTAAGTTGCATTCTTATAAAATTAAAGTACATTTCACAAATTACTAAGAGCTTTAGTGCATGTGATCTAAATGATAAGGTAAATTTCATTAAGTTTGTAGACTCTGTTTTAAAATTCACGACCGGGCGCGGTGGCTCACCCCTGTAATCCCAGCACTTTGGGAGGCCAAGGTGGGCAGACCACTTGAGGTCAGTAGTTTAAGACCAGCCTGGACAACATGGTGAAAACCATCTGTACTAAAAATACAGAAAAACTAGCCTGTGATACCAGCTACTCAGGAGGCTGAGGCAGGAGAATCACTTGAATCTGGGAGGCAGAGGTTGCAGTGAGGCAAGATTGCGCCATTGCACTCCAGCCTGGGTGACAAAAGTGAGACTCCATCTCAAAAAAAATTCACATTTATCAAAGAAAAAAGATAACAATACAATTGTCTTTTATTTGCACTGGTTAGTGTTCCATTAAATTAGTACCACTGAAGCCTCAACAGTATTTGGCTCAAAAGTTAAGCTATGAAACTGCAGCAGTGAATAGTCATATATTTTATTTATTCAGAAATATAAAGTACACTTTTTAAACTATTCCTTAGGGTGAGGAGGAGCAAAACTTTTCTAATAGTACAGATTTTGAGATCTATGTTTTCAAAAGTACAGCATAATGCACCAAGGCCTCATTTACTAGATGCCATCAGTAACGAGGGGTTCTGCCTCAAGGAAATCTCCAAACAAATCAGACTTACACCTCAAAACTCAAAAAACATATATAAATTTTTACTATGCTGGCAGGGATCTTTCTCATCTGTATTTGGCTTCCCAATATGAAACACAACTGAACTTGAAAATATGATAATTAAAAAGTATGAAATATTGCAAGAAATACCAAAATGTGACACAAAGACATGAAGTGGGCACACGCTGTTGGAAAAATGATGCTGAGACACTTGCTTAAATACAGGGTCACCACAAACTTCATTTTTTTTTTTTTAAAACAAGCATTATCTGTGAAATGCAGTATCTACAAGGCACAATAAATCAAACTGCAATCAAGTGAGGTGTGACTGCAAACTCTCCAAACTCCTCATAATCCAAAAACGAGAAACTGAGAACTACCAACACATTTAATCAAATTTTATATTACTATGCTTGGTTCAAAGAACAACAGAACAAACTCTGAGCTAGAAATTAAGCGAAAATACCAAATTGATCATAACTCACATGCAATTAGCCAAATTTGAATCATTATACCAAAATAGATAAGGCCAAAATGAGTTTTTTATTGCCATGATAATTACAGAACAAGTGGTTCCAAATGAATGACAGGTGAAAGATTGCTGACATGATTACTTCCTTTCCTTCAATAATTCTATAAAAAATTTAAATAAAGACAGAATTTGTTGAGCCTTGGAAACGACTTATTTATTTGTTCTTTTAGCTAGCTAGCCTTTGGGTCATGTTTCCTCAAAAAAGTTCACGTACTCGGTTAAAAAAAAAAATTACCTTGTACTAAATATGAACTGTGAACACTTATCAAAGCCTTGCAGTAATAATGAGGGTAAGCTATAGTGGAAAAAAAGAAAATGTGCAAAACACAGTAATTTCAAAAATTGCTGGGAGAAATGAGTAAGCTACTGTAAAGGCTTTCTCTCATACTCTTTTCTAGATCAAATTCATGCCTCTTCTCCTTGGCAATAAGAAACTACTGTACTCATCTTTTCTCCTCTCTGCTACTAAATCCTGAAGCTGCGGTACAAAAAGGCCTGGCCCTTGTATTAACCATGTTTGTTTGTTTGTTTGTTTTCAGTGCTTTATGATGCTTTGACATTTTGGAGGCTGTGGACCAGGGAAGGGACTGCCCCTCTGAGAACTGGCTAATTCCCAGAGGTCACAAACTACTTGCCTGGACTGAGTACCCGTCTTCAATTAGCCTCCTCCAGTCAGGGACACTGCCCCCAGCTCTACATACCCCGGGTGCCAACTAGGGACCATTCCTACAGCCCAGAGCCCTCCAAAAAATTATTCAAATGATCCAATCCTAAACTCACTCAGCTTGCCTACCCTGCCTAGCCATTCCTTCCTGTGAAAACCACAACAAAGCGTCTGGCCCGTGCTTTCCCCTCGCTCCCTCTGCCTCCTGACCCACCCCAGTGCTTCCTGTGGGATACGGCTTGCCCACCCTCTTGGAACTGGGAGTAACACAGTTTTCAACAACAATCGTATCCTGCTCTGTTGGCCTCACCCTACCCAGATGATAATAAAACCTACATTTTAAAAGTCTTCCCTTTTCAACCTTTCTGAGCCACTGTGACTCAATACTAACTCTCCCTCTTCACCAAAAAAAGAGACTCTCAGGCTGGGAGTGGAGGAAACAAAGCAAAAATCATTTCGAAATTCTCAACTCCTTTAAGTACTTTAGGGGAAACTGGTCATGGTAATAGCATTGCTTTTTGCTTTTCTTTTTGTTCATTTATTCAAATCATCAAGGAAGGCCAGTGAATGTGTGCAGACACTCAGGAGTGCTCCAACAGATGTGTTCTCCATTCTAGAAGAAATGGGTCAGCCCATTGCTTCAAACCTCTTCAACGTTACGGAGAGGACAGGTTCCTCTGGTGACTCTGTGGTTTCCCATATTATACTTTATGGGGATTCTGACCCCTTCATTAGTGGGTTCAAGTTTTTGTGTTTAAGTGCAGTTAGCATTTCAGGTGGTATATGTAGGAATACACACGGCTCTTGCCTTTATTTAAAATATTTTTCAATATAAAATCAGAAACAATACAAATTACATTAGCACACAACTAGCCATCCATCAACAGATAATATAACTTAGATATTAAGCAAACATTGATGACTTATCCAGGTCCTTTTTTTTTGAGATGGAGTCTGCCTCCCGGGTTCAAGCAGTTCTCCTGCCTCAGCCTCCTGAGTAGCTGGAATAACAGGCGTGCGCCACCACGCCCGACTAATTTTTGTACTTTTGGTAGAGACGGGGTTTCACCATGTTGGTCGGGCTGGTCTCGTGATCTGCCTGCCTCGGCCTCCCACAGTGCTGGAATCGCAGGCGTGAGCCACCGTGCCTGGCCTTATCCAGGTACTTTTCTATGTTCTTGCCATGCAATAACTTTTAATCCTCAAAACTCCCCTATAAGGACGGCTCATTAAATACTTTGTCCAATACTCCACAACCAATAACTATCACAGCAGGAATCACACCCAGGCAGTTTGCCTCAGGGGCTGTGCTGACAATCAATCTCTCTCTCACACACACACACACACACACACACACTCTTCACGCTGTCCTTCACATATGAAAAGGGCCCCCCAAAAGAACTGTTTTCCCGGAAGTGCCTGCCTCCCCGACCAGTCGTTCAGTGTGACCATGAGCATGCAATGAGAGATGCTACCTGGCACGAAGGACGTGACCGACAGGTGCCAAGTGGCCTGACCAATACCGGGTAAAGCACGCTGGGGTCATTAACACCACACTTTTGCCAGACAAATCCAATTGCTCAGCTATGGAGAGGCAGAAAAGACACTCAACCAAGACTCAGAAGCAGAAATTCAAACCCTAACATATGATTTATTCAGGCCCCTTTAATTTCTATCAGTTTTCTCATTTTAAAATAGGAATAATAACTAAATTCACAGGAATCCTGTAAGGATTAAATGGAATCATGTGTACCAAAGATCTGCGCAAACTTTAAAGCCCAAAATAAAAGCAACATAGTATTGCTACCATTCACGCGTCAAAAACTAACTGTAAGTGAATTCGTGGGCCAGGTGGGTCATCGGCTGTGCTGCCATGCCAGAGACTGGGGGAGCAAGAAGGAGAACGGCCTTCAATCGTTTTAAGATAGAAAGTATTTTAGTTAGAGAAAACAGAAAAACTGTTTAAGATTTGTGCTGCAAAACTTAAGAAAGATGAAAGCAGCAGGCAGAGAGGCCTGACACAAAACAGTAACAGTACACGACCGTGATGATCTCCCAGAACCAGGGCACGGGGCTCCAGGGCAAGTGGGGAAGGTGCTTCTTTAAAGCCACAGCACTGCAGTACGTACCACGGTGGGAAAATTCCAAACACTGATGATAGGCCATAGTCAGGACAGCCAAAGATTAAGCTGAATTTTATTCTAAACAAACAACTGCTTTATTTTCTTGCCTCTTAATTTTTAGCATATTAACTCCAATCCCAGAAATGTTTCAGTCACAGTCCAAAAGCACAATGTTCTTGCTTACATAACTTCAAACATCTATACGGTTAAAGAATTCCTGGTGATTTAAAAAGCCAAATATATATATATAATCTTAATTATATGTATATTAAAAAGAAAACCTAGAAGAACATAAAGTAAGTGTATATTACAGCTGTTGGGGTGGAAGGACAACATTTGGACTTGACAGAAAAATCACAACGGTGAACACACTAAGTTCTTGGCCATAAAGAAACATACATCTTCTGTAAGTTACTAAATAAAAGACAACAACTCTAAAAGCGAAACAGGAAGTCTGCAAAAATATTCAAAATGTCAAAATACAAATAACTTTATTATATAAACAGCTCACAAAAATCAATCCAGAAAACACCAAGAGCTTCAAAAAAAAATAGAGATGGTATAAGCTTATAGTTCACAACAGAGGAGATGCAACCGACCAACCAACATATGGACAAAACCCAACCTCAGAGAAACGCCCACTGAAACGGAGGTTCCACTGCCGGCCCATGAACAACACAAGCTATTTAAGATGATCTGAAAGGATCATCGTCGTCAGCTGAATCTGCACACAGCTCGCACGCGTCGCCGGCAGCAGCACAAACGGTTCCAATACTCTGAAAAATAATTCGACCACATGCGTCAAAGCCTTCGCTGTGCTTCCACACTTGGACTCAAAACGTCTTCTTGAAAGGTGAGCGACGACTGAAACAATTCAAACCACGGGGACTGTTACTAGGCATGAAGATTCCCGTAACTGCAGAAACGTGTGACAGCGCGGGGGGAGACAACAGAAACGTCCACCGAAACGTCAGTACAGTGGGAAGGTTCAGTCAAGGACACATTACGCAGCCGGCGAAACATTACGAAAAACACGCAAGACCAAGAGAATGCTTACAGCCAACTAGTAAAATAGACATACGTCTAAACAAACAGGCAGATAGGTGTGAATGGACAGATGTACAGGAAGTTTCTAGAAGGAAGTATTCTAAAATGCCAAACGGTTTTATTAACAAGGGTAGGATCATTAGAGATTAAACAGCTTGTCAAAAATCGCAGCTAGGAAGTGAAAGAGGTGGGATTCAAAACCAGGCCCTTGCTCTACGCTATTCTCCGGATAACTTTTTTTTTTTTTTTCAGTCTTTATTATGGAAACCTTACACATACGTAAAAGAAGAAAGACTAGCATAAGGAACCTCCGAGTTCCCATCACCCAGCTTCAACATTCTGTCTCTTAGCTGCCTCTCCTCCTCAGCACACTTTTAGGTTGTTTGTTGAGGGAGCTCTTTCAAGCGTTGTATCGTTGTATCGTTTCACTGGTAAATGATTTAGTTTGTATCTCTACAAATGACACTGCACCCAGTCCTCGCTCAACTTTCCATATGGTCTAAAAGTTATTTTGGAGTTGATGTGTTAGAATCAGGACCCAATCAATGTTTCTATTTAAAAGAAGAAGAAAAGCTACCTTTATACAAACAAGGGCCTGTGTTTACAGGAATACAGAGAAAGGGCTAGAAGGATGCACACCAGGGTTAATTATCCTGAGAATGAGATTGGAGAAGGGTGCAGGGGCCAGGGAAACTGTGTTTTTAAATATTTTTATATTGCCTTCCCTGTGGCAATAAGTGTGTATACACATGTTTTAGAAATGTAGGTAGGCCTTAGACCACACAGAAAAGCCCATTTCCAGAGCACTGCAGGGCAGCTGCTGGCTGGAGATCCAGGCAGCCGAGGGCCTCCTTAAGAACGCTGACCACATGAGGCTTCCTCTGGCAGCTCTGAGTTATATGCATTTTTTTGGGCTGGGGGGTTGCCCATTTCTCCTGTAAATTAACTGTCTTAAGAAAGTGATTATAACAAATAACAGTATCCTTTAAAGAAAAAGGGAAGAAAAAAGAACTACTGTGCCAAGCTCTCTGACAGTAATCTTCCGTGGGCTTGCCTCGGCTCGTCGTCATATTCTTTCTTCACTCCTTGTGTCTAGTCCAGTGCCAGACACTCAGTGAAATGGCGGCTGGGCTGACCGGACCGGGGGATGCATGGGCTCCCTGGAAGGGCTTTTCTTTCTTCTCCTCAACAACGGCAGCAGAGACCTCAAAGGCTGTGTGAAATTTCTGCCATAAGAAGCTGTAAGATGTGGCTTCTGAGAGGGGTGTCAGTTAGATTTGTTTCACAGGACAGATGCCATTCCTTGATTCTGTACTGTGTGCCATGCACTGTCTTTTAAACCAATAAATCTGGTCACCATAGCAACTGCCAACACCACTGTAAAAACTGAGCACCCTAAGTACATCCTAAAAGGTTACAATCAACCCGTGACAGTTCCTCTTGATCTTCAGTACGATTCACACCAAGGAAAACAATGAGATAAATCCAAATTAACTAAACATCGGAGCAGAACAACGCCTTTCCTATGGGTCACGTTTGGGTGACAAGAGGCCCAGTTCAAATCTGACCTTTAACTGAAAGGCGCGAGAAGTGAAAAGTGTGATATTCTATTACTGCTTCCACACAGAGCTACACGAAATCCAGAGATTCTAATTTGTAGGTGCAGATCTTTGATGCTGTGTCTCCTTTCTCCCCCACCAAAAAAGTATTTTAAATGTTTAAACCAAAATGAATTTTGCCCCTAACAAATTTTAAAATATTACTAAGATATTCACAATGAAAACTACCAGAAAAACTTGTTTTTCAACTATCCTTTAGTCCCACAAACACTACGCCAAAACTCATTTAAGCTTGACTTTTCCATTGGAAAAAATCCAGCCATAAAAGAGAATGGGATAGTACTGAGAATAAGTAAAACAACTCTGACTTTTCAGTTCTAAAGAAAAGCCCAAATAAAGGTAGCAATCTTTTTCTTAAAGATAAACCTGTTTTCAACAGAAACACATTGGGAAATACGATTTTTAAAGTGCTGTCAAGGCACCGGGGTTCTCCGGACACTGCTTCTCTGCGTTTGCAAGAGAATCAACTGCTCTTAGAGGACAGTTCCCACTTTAGTTACCAGAGAGCAAAACTCTGGTCCTTTTCCTGCTCACTGTTAACTCCTGGAGGATTCTGCCCAGTAAAAGCTAAGGTAGAAATGGAGGGAATCTGTTCAATCAGGATTTATTCACTGAGAGTTCCACATCGAATTTTAAACAACCAATGAGCACTGGCACTGGTGGAACTTC
Source organism: Colobus angolensis palliatus (assembly GCF_000951035.1). Lineage (NCBI taxonomy): Eukaryota > Metazoa > Chordata > Mammalia > Primates > Cercopithecidae > Colobus > Colobus angolensis. The sequence goes on along the minus strand of NW_012117332.1, from coordinate 1,906,805 downwards.
AGAAGGGGTGGGAACAGGAACCTGCATGACAGAGCACTGCAGGAAAGTGCTGATGGCTAACAGCCAGTCACACACAGGACACTTCTATCCAACACAAGCCTTGAGCATTCCACAGTTCCTATTAAGTATTTCCGAGTTTTTTTTTTTTTTTTTCCCTGAGATGGAGTCTCGCTCTGTCACCCGGGCTGGAGTGCGGTGGCGCAGTCTCGGCTCACTGCAAGCTCTGCCTTCCGGGTTCATGCCATTCTCCTGCCTCAGCCTCCTGAATAGCTGGAACTACAGGCGCCCGCTACCATGCCCAGCTAATTTTTTTGTATTTTTAGTAAAGACAAGGTTTCTCCATATTAGCCAGGATGGTCTAGATCCCCTGACCTTGTGATCCCCCTGTCTCGGCCTCCCAAAGTGCTGGGATTACACGTGTGAGCCACCGCGCCTGGCCCCAAGTTTCTAAAATACAAGTTCATTTCCACACATGATTACTTGACTATAACTATCATTTATCAGTACTTTTTCCTCTCTCTCTCTCCAAAGAATTTTCACTTCCTAGGTAAAAGTCATAGGGTAATGACTAATAATACTATGCATGTATTTTGCCATAATTGACATAAAAGCCACATATATGATTCCACTTGTATGAAAGTTCAGAATAGGTAAATCCATGGAGGCAGAAAGTGGGGAAAGATTGATAATGGATTCAGGGTTTTCTTTGGGTGTGATGAAACTGTTCTGGACTTAGATAATGGTGATGGTTGTTCAACTCTGTGAATAACTGTGCTTCAGAATTCCTCTGAACATTAGTTTAACATCATCAGCACCATAAACACAGAACCCCAAAAAATGTAGCACAAAAGGAAATACAAGATGATATCATTTTTTAAAAAGTACCTAGCATGACTCCATTCCTGAAGTCTGATTCCAGATCAGTTGAGGCTAAAGTAAACCAAGGCCAGGAGTGAAAAGGTACAAGGTGGGTAGGAGAAAGCTTTACCCTCATAGTGATGAAAACAGAGCTCAGGTATTGAAACCCAGTGTGAAGAGTAGCAAAAAAAGCAGCAGAACAACTCCAAGCTCAACAGATTGACCTTGCGGGAAGATGTGAGTGGCCTAGACTTTCTAATCCTTGACAAACATCACCACCACCAACCCCATTACAACAAGACTGCCAGGAAGACATGAAAACAAAGAAGCTAAACAATGCAAAATCCCAAGTGATATCAAGAGTCTACATATGTTTACTCAAATAACAAAATACTTGACCATCTCAACAAGAATGTTCAGGAATGAGAGAGGAACAAAATCAAGAAAATATTACTAAGCTATTCATAATGAAAGGATTGGATAAAAAGATATTCTCCTAAATTTATACTATTACATAAAAACAAAGTTTCATTTGTCTCAACTTGTCAAACCTTTAGGATGAAATAAACCAATATCACTGCTGACAAATATAATAACTATGGTAAACAGGCATGCCAACATCAATGCAGAGTTCCAGAAAAGGTCAAGAAACCAACCGTCAGTTTAAATTGGCTAATTTCATTAAAATTGTTAAACATGACAGGATGTCACTAACTCCCAGGTTCTTTTACATGAGCAAAGTTGGATTAATTTGACCCAAATTTTGTATAATAGCTTTTCCAATTTCCAAAAATACATCAACTTTGTCACTGATCTTGCAAATTCTGCTTGACTTCTCCAGCTCTATCTCAAAAGAAACTTCTCGAAGGCCATAAATCTTGACATAGTGAAAGCAAAATAATCACAGCACTCAACAGTGCCGTTAACATTTCTGAGCCGCGAGGGATTAAGCAGGCAGATGCTATGGAAAGTGCCTGTCAGGAGAGGACAGCCCAGAGTTCAGAACGCACCACAGCTGCGAGGGATTGAAGCTGCTCGCTACGGAATCAAGCTTCGGAGAAACTCTGGGCACAATTCCGGCATCCGAAATAAATTAAAGTAAACAGTATTGCTCTCGCTCTCATCCACCCTGTTAGCAGCCTCTCGGCTGAGCGGGAGACCACACACTCAGACCACACAGCGCCAGCTGAACTCACTCGCACGCAACGTCTACAAGCTGTCACTCTGCAGCAACCCAGAGAGGGAGAAGGATGAGGTTAGGGAGGGGAGACAGCACCGCAGGAAGGGGGGAGGCAGACAGGACAGTCTTCCCTGTGTGCAGCTGGAGAGAGTGATGTGTGGTTTGGAGAAGGGGGTGCGGTGGAATCCATAAACCTCCCTGAGAAAACAAGCTGGTCATGGCCTTGTGTAGTCTTGACCTGTACTCCCCCATACCAATTTAGTAGCTGATGAAGGATTAACAAAGCATCCATTTAACATCAATTAACCTCCTATCCATCACAGGGCAAAAGAGAAAATTACTATTACAAAAGCATTTCACTAAAATCAAGACAAAAGGCCACATTTTCTTATAATTTATACTGTACACTTAAGTAAATACATTTTCCTTATAGATGTACTATATTAATTTTAAACCATCTGCCTCTTTTCCTTTAATGACGCACACATGGATGGATTTGAAGTGTTTTCTGCAATAGAAGTCAGAAAACGTTAATTCTGTAATTTTCCCATATTTAATATCTCAAATTAAAACTGTGGCACAATTTTAATTTTCCAAAATATTTACTACTAGAACAAAAGACAGCAAGTTGTTATTTTTCACAGAACTTCAGACTAAAAATACATAGAAAAAAGCAGTAATAATATAAAGAAAAAAATCAGAAAATGAAACCACAACTGAAAGTAGTTTTAGAATCATAAAAGCAGTACTTTTTACTATTTAGTAAAGAAGAGTTTCCCTAATTTCAATAGCAGACAAGAAATCTGAACAAAATGAGTGATCAGAGTCTCACCTTGTCATGCTCCCAGATGCTCGTCTCAGCTAGAGAAGGCCAGGAACCGGAAAAATACAGAAGTTCTGACTCACTGAAGACTAGGGTAATCTCTACTCAACAGGCCACGGAAAGCCTCATGATGTTAAAACACGATTTCCCTAACAGATCAGACTATAGAAAGGTGATTTTCCCCACAACTATTAAAAAAAAAAAAACCCTCCCAAACGTCCACCCTTCCCCACATATGACTCAACCTGGCAGCACTGGCATCACCAGGGAACAAATCGAGCAGAATCTCAGTAGCTTTACCTGTCCAGAACCACCTGTCCAGAACCACCTGTCCAGAACTGTCTCGGGTCCAGAGGACCCCGGAAGAATCCTGTTGCAGAGTTGCCTAGTGAGTTTCAACAGTAAAATTAGACTCAGACAGACTCTCAGGGCACCCTAAAATGTAATCAAAGTAGAGAACGCACCTAATCGTTCCAGAATCAGGCCCAACCTACCCTAAGACAGACTCGTCCCCGCTGGGCTGGGCTGGGCTGGACCCAAAGGGATGGCCCAGAGATATCAGGAAAAGGGTTTGGGAAAATGGTGATTTTCTTCCCTAGTTCTATAAACACAGACTCCACTCTTCCTGAATGAGAGAGATCAAGAGCAAGTTACGTCAGCACTGCCACAAATTCTACCACATAACAGCACACACTGGGACAAGTCTCAGAGACAGGGTCATGAACTCTGCAATCCAGTTTTCCAAATTAATCATCTTGTTCTTCCTGCTCCATCCCCAAATCATGGTTAACAAAAATACAATCATGCACAGATCTGAAAGAACCCATGGGGTCCAAATTGTATAGAGTTAGGGCCTGAGAAGGGGCAGAAGACTCGCTGGGTCTCAGAAGGGCCATCTGCGGAAGGGAAGGACTGAACAGGTAAGAGGTCACGTATCCTGCTTTCCTGGACCTCTTTCTTTTGAGATGGAGTCTCGCTCTGTCGCCAGGCTGAAGTGCAGAGGGGCTCACTGCAACCTCTGACTCCTTGGTTCAAGTGATTCTCCTGCCTCAGCCTCCCAAGTAGCTGGGATTACAGGTATGCGCCACCATGCCCAGCTAATTTTTTTGTACTTTTAGTAGAGACAGGGTTTCATCATGTTGGCCAGGATGGTCTCAAACTCCTGACCTCGAGATCCACCCTCCTTGGCCTCCCAAAGAGCCGGGATTACAGGTGTGGGCCACCGCACCCGGCCTCCTGGACCTCTTTTTATCCTTTTTTCCCTTCCCTATCTCTACAAACAAAAATAAATGAACTACTATCTACGGTTTCAAATGAAAGCATATTTGTTTATATATTAATTCTTTTGGGAAAATAATCCAACAATTTAAACCATATAACTGATAAATGACACTTGATTTGTATTTATTTATTTTGGGAATGGGAATAAAGACCCTCCCTCCCAGTACAAAGTTTGGAGATAAGGGATTAAGGGGACGAGAATGTGCTTGAGATGACTAGGAAGCAATACTGGAAGCCAGACAAGTATACAGGGAATGCCTGACCACTTAGCTGTCAGAGCCCCCATATAAAAGACATGCTACATAAATACTGGATTACTCGGCTATTCTCATAAAACAAGCACTGGATTCTGTCTTAATTGGAAGAGTTACTCAGAGGTCTCCTTTATCCCCCCCAGGAACCATAAAGCCCTCTGCCTTAGCATGCCAAGTCTCTCCTAGAAGACAAGGACTGTCATGATGTTGCACAGGGAAAGGCTGCAGGTCTAAAGGTGGCTGGACTTCCAACCAATGCCACTGGACATGGATGACATGTCAAAATTGAACCAGGTCAGTACAAATTCATCCCTCTCCCCCGCCCCCAACAAATAAATGAAGACAGAAACTTCAAAGAAGATACACTACCTAATAGGAAAACCAAAGAGTTTCACACGAGAGCATAGCATTATTTATTCACAAATCTATTGCCAGTAGTACCCAATGTCCTACTAGTCTATTAGATCTACATGGATAGATAAAAACATTAATTCTTAGTATTTTAGGAAGTACAGTTTTTCAGAAAAAATCATGTCAGGGTTTTGTTTTCCCAGAAAGACAGACTGCCTGAACAAGATTGAAGAAATCATTATCAAATAATATTCCTTTTTGTTGTTGTTGTTGAGACAGGGTCTCACTCAGTCACCCAGGCTGCTGGAGTGCAGTGGTGCAATCATGGCTCACTGCAGCCTCAGGTGATCCAGGCTCAAGTGACCCTTCCACCTCAGCCTCCTGAGTAACTGGGACCACAGACGTGTGCCACCACACTCGGCTAAATTTTTTGTAATTTTTGTAGAAAACGGGTCTCACTATTTGGCCAGGCTGGTCTCAAACTCCTGGGCTCAAGCTATCCTTCCACCTCGGCCTCTCAAAGTGCTGGGATTACAGGCATTGAGCTACTGAACGTATCCTCAAATAACACTTATTTCTATCTTGACCTAGTCCATCAAGAAGATTTGTGATGCAATGACTAGTCACCCAGATCCTCAAAAGATGACAGTGCTGGACTCCTGTACCCCAAAAAACACATACACTAGGGCTGTGAGAAGGAAACACCCTTGGATTCATTCAGCCAAATAAATGTCTACTATACACTTGCCACGTCCCAGGCACTACCCTGAGGAAATGACAGGAACAAGATTTTGTGACCAGGAGCTCAAGAATGACTTTGGTCTTTAGTAGAGTGATCGTAGCTGAAACCAGACAGCACTGGGATGGGTGAGAACTTGGCTACAAACAACTATTTTAAGAAATGTGGCCGGAAAGGGAAAAAGAGAGGAATTTTAAAAGGGCGATGGGAAATGAAGGGAGGATTCCACTTTTTTTGTTTTGCTTTATTGTTGTCTGTCTCTAAGCATGTTTAAAGGCCAACAGAAGGAAGCCTTCAGTAAGACATGCACACCTGAGTGAAGTCCTCACAAAGGCAGGGGTAGATGGGATCCACAGTCCGGGTGGAGGACTGGTCTTAGCATAAATACAGCCTCTTCCACTGCAACTGGGGGAAGAGGAACAGTTTTTGGCAGAAGCTCCTGGGATTCTCCACTTACGTCTCTTTTATTTACGATGTAGGTGGCAAGACCACTTGCTAAGAGTGTGTGAAAGGATGAGAGGTTTGAAAAGCGTGAAAATGCTGGAAGTACATTCTGCAGAGATCAGAAGCAGGTGCTGACAAGGAAAACTCTGGAAGATTCCATGATGGCCCTGCTGAGCTGGTGACCATGGATTTACAGGGGCACAGATCTGGATACTGTGATTTCCTCAGCTGGCCCCAGCAACTCAGGTCAAGCATTACAGGAGGCAGACAGTTGAGACTGCCCAAGGCTGAGAACCCGCCGGGCGGACGCTACAGCAGAACAACGACACAACCGAGCACACTGGCATGACAGTGACTGAAGACCACAGAAGCTCCTGATAGGTGCAGTGGGGGTGAGTGAGACTGAGAAAGCGGAGAGACTAGAAGCGAACAGTGGGAGGCCTGCACTTTGGATTTCAGAAGTGGACCGGCTCCAACACTGAGAGATTTGAGTGCTCCCAGCCTCCAGCACTACTTCTCTGGCAATAGTCGGACCCTCCTCCAGACAGCTCTACTTTCTCCCTCTGTCCTTTCCAGCTACTGTTAGCTTCCCGTTGCTCCTCACCACTCCTTGTATAGTCCCTAATCCCCTCTGCACCTTTCTTCATTTGAGCTATCTGGCATGACTTCTGATTCCTGCTGAGGCATACATCACATCACTCACATGGGGTTCTCATTAAAATTAAACCAAAGCCAAACATGGCCTTTTGTCTCATTTTGTCTTTTGCTAAAATTATAATACAATGAAAGTTAAATCATATACCCTCCAAAATCACAAAACTTTAAAACAAAAAAAAAGGCCTTTAAAAATTCATCCATGCTTACAAATGAAACTAAGGGGCAGCCTTGTGGAAAGAGGAACTGTTAGCAAGCAGCAAAGGGAAAAAAGGCCTTCGACACTGCACTTGTCTCTGAGTGCTTCAGATGTGCCAGGCACTCGTCTTGAAGCTCTCTGGATCCAGCCTGAGCAGCTCACCTTCTCATAAACTGAAATCCCGTCTTCCCCAGTCCCGTGTCCAGTGCTCCTTCCATTATTGGCACCAAGATTTACTGTGGAAAATGTCACACAGAAAAACTGATAAGCCCAAAAACAAAAATAAAGCAAACTGGATGCTGTATTTTTAATCTGAAATGCTACGAAGGGAATTAAGGTAATGGATGTTCAGGAAGCTTTTGAGCTGGTCTAATATAATTTTCCAGGAAAAAAAAAAAAAAAAAAACACTGTCTAACAAATCAGTTCCAAACTCTTCTGCCTGTCAGTCAAGACATAATAGGCACCCATAATCCAAAATGCACTCGCTTACCAGCCTCTGGGCCTTTGTCCTGGTGTGCAGCCCAGGTGGTCACACACCTTCCTTCATCAGGCTCTTATCATCAAAGCTTCCCAATTACTCTAGCCCCAAAGGATCCTTCCCACCTCTCAGCTTCTGCTGGACTTACACGCAGTATTACAGAGTTCAGTTCTTAGCTATTCTTTAATTGAGAGGGCAAAAATACCCCTTATGAATCCAGGCTAATATTATTTGATTTTTAATATATGTGTCAGGCATACAGTAAGAGTGGAAGATACAAAAATAATTAAAACTAATCCCGACCCAGAATGAGCTTAGTCTTTTACTAAGACAAGAGTAAAAGACTAAGGCTGAGGCAGGGGAATGGCGTGAACCCAGGAAGTGGAGCTTGCAGTGAGCTGAGATCGCACCACTGCACTTCAGGCTGGGCAACAGAGTGAGACTCCGTCTCAAAAAAAAAAAAAAAAAAAATTCATAATAATTTCCCTACAATTACTTTTAAGTTTGTGTATTCATATCAATAATAATTTTAAACTAATATAAACATACTCTAAAGCACATGATTAGAAGTCAACACTACCACCATGTGATTTCAGCAGTCCAGAGGGTTCAAGAACATATTCCCCAGGATCTGAGAACAATTAACATCCTAGTACACTGCTTAGCAGGGTGATCAATGACTGTTATTTCCCAGTTTCAAAATCCTCTCAACAGTGACCTAAAAGTCATCCATTCAATAAACACTTAAGCCCCTACTACGTGGCAGACGCTGGACTAGGAATCCTGGCTAGATTCCGATGGGTAAACTGGAGAATGAGTGGAAAAGTAACCGAGAGGGCACCTCTGTAACCAGCATTTCCTGTACAGCCCAATCTAGCTGCTGCTTGACACTAGAAATTATTAAAAGTTCTTTGCTAGAAGACTATCCGTGCAAAATTGTTTCATTACCTACTTCATTTCCCATATGATTCTTACATAATGGCCTCCCAAGAACTTAGCAAGTTAATAATCATCTTTTAGAAAAGTAATACAGTTGACCCTTAAGCAACATGGGTTTGAACGAGGCAGGTCCACTTATACACGGATTTTTTCAACAAAAGTTGCACTGAGTGTGCCTGCATCTCCCACTTCCCCTTCACTTCCTCCATCTCTTCCATCTCTGCCACTCCTGAGACAATCCCTCCTCTTCTTCCTGCTCCACAATCTATTCATGAAGACTATGGGGATAATAACCTTCATGATGCTTCACTTCCATTTCTCTTCCTTGTGATTTTCTTAACATTGTCCTCTCTCTAGCTTACTTTATTATAAGAATACAGTATATAATACATACGCAAAATACATGTAAGTCAACTGTTTATGTGTATCAGTAAGGCTTCTGGTCAACAGTAGGCTATTAGTAGTTGAGTCCTGGGAAAGTCAAAAGTTACATGGAAATTTTTGACTGCATGGGCACCCCTAACCCCAGGGTTGTTCATGGGTCAACTGTAGTTCAAAATGCTATTCAGTACAGGAAATTAAATACTTAACACGAAAAAAAGATCACTTTCTAAAACTTCCAAGAGCTGTTCCAAGTCACACTGGGGGAACTCTGCTTTTCTGCTTAACTTCATTAAGTTTCTACTTAGGCAAACAAGTGAGCATGAAAGTACTAAGCACACATCACCCTCTTTCTATTACTAGTCTGAGCATCACCAACTTTTAGCACAAAAAAATCATCTGGGAAGATTCTGGCTTTCAGTTGATTTGTCATTAAAGGAGTCAGTTACACAAAGCACGGGCCAGTATGTACTAACATTCATAAAACATTATTATGCATTAGAAGACAGATCCACATAAGCTCAGAACTAACCTTTCAATATTGCATAGTGCACATAAATGATTTAATTAAAGTGTGGCTAACTTTGAAAAAAATATTTTTAAGTGTTCCTTGTAAGTTTACTTGCTGATTCATAAAGGCATCAAACTTAAAATTTCCCAGACTTATTAGTACGTTGACCTTTGGCAGATTAAAAATGACTTACTTCCATTCAATGACGAGTTCTTTCAAGAACTATTTCTTGGACTTACTAAAATGTTTGTTTAACGATCTTGGGATACAGGGTTACGCATCACCAGGCTTCCAGGCTGCCGGTGTGCGGACCCAGGGCCGGCGCGCGAGGCTCAGTGGCGGCCACCACCGGACCGAGGCCCTTCGCCCAAGCACTCGCAGCCGCCGCTCCCCATCTGTAAAATGGGCTCACACGGCAGCGTCGGCCCGCGCGGGGACCAAGGCCGTGCACGCAAACGCCGACCACAGCGGCGGGCCCCTTTCCAGAGCCCAGGACGGCCGGAGCGGGGTGCTCTCCTAGGCAGACAGGTCAAACCGGCCCCGCGTTCACTTTCCGGAGAAATTCTCCGATCTCCGGAGCGGCAACTG
>NW_012117332.1:1872984-1896349 GCF_000951035.1 Colobus angolensis palliatus | reverse complement strand
CGGACCGGCGCGGGGGTGGGAGGTCAGCAGGGGTCGTGGGCGGTGGACGCTGGAGTGTCTTGGGTTCCGAGGGACCCAGCTGTCGGAATGGACACGCGTAGGAGGTTTTTGCTGGGCGCCTTTGCGGTGGCGGGAAGGGGGGAGCGGTGAGGGAGGGAAAGAAGGGTACAAGCTCAGGGGGCGGGCCGGTGCACCATCCATCCCCGTGCCCTCGGGTCATCTCAAAGAGACTGAGGGATGATAGTGCGTTTGTGGGACCACAGTTCACCACGATGGGCCCTGCACCGGGTCAGAGGACCGCTCCGGAACAGGGGGATGCACAAGGTCCAGAGAACGCATGGGATCACAGGGCTGCACCGGGTCAGGGGGGCTGCACCGAGACCGGAAGAAGCATCAGGTCAGGAGAAGGCACTGGAGTCAGGGGACTGTACCGGGTCAGGAGGATGCCCTGGAGTGTGCATCCCCGGGGGGCCACACTGGGTAAGGCGGAGGCACCAGGTCAGGAGGCAGCACTGAGTCAGAAGGATGCACTGGAGTCAGGAGACTGTACCAGGTCAGGGGGCTGCACCAGGTCAGGAAGAGGCACTGGGGTCAGGGGGCAACACTGAGTCAGGGGCAGCCCTGGGTCAGGAGGATGCATGGGGTCAGGGGGCTTCAGGGGTTTAAGGGCTGCACTAGGTCAGGGCGACACACCAGGTCAGGGGATGCACAGGATCGGGGCGATGCTCGGGGTCGGGGGATGCTCTGGGTCGGGGGGATGCTCGGGGTCGGGGGATGCTCCAGGTCAGGGGCATGCTCGGGGCCAAGGGACTGTGGCCAGAGAGGAAAGACAATCAGGAAAGTGGGGGTAGTGGATTCTGGAAGCTAAATGGTTTCAGGAAGGAGGAATTGTTAGACAATGTTCAGAAGCACTGTGAGGCCAAGACTCCAGAGAAAATTGAGTTTGGCATATGCCAGTCATTGACATCCTTGACAAAAGCAGTTTCAAAGGAGTGTGGGGAACCTACATCTCTTCAGAGTGGACTGTGAAAAGAATATTAAGTGAAGTGGAAAAAAGTAAGTTTCGACAACCTAGGTTGGCAGATTTAGCAATAAAAATACAAATACCCAGTAGAGTTGAATTTCAGATAAACAACAAGTAATTTTTAGTATAGATATATCACAAAGTAATGTTGCATGGGATATATTTCTACTAAAACATTGTTTTAGTATTTGTTAGTGTAAGTACGGCCCAAATATTGCACAGGACATAGGTATACTAAATAATTATTCATTATTTATCAGAAATTCACATTTAACTGGATGTTCTGTATTTTCATCTGGCTACTTTGACATCCATTCTGAGGAGTTTTGTGATAAAGGGAACAGAGATACGGGGTAGTTGCTAGAGGGGCATGGCATCAAGGAAAAAGTCTGTTTTAAGATGGGAGCTGTTAACGAAACGGGTAAAGAGGGAACTGCTGATGCAGGAGAGAGAGGGAGCAACTGCAGAGCAAAGTCTTTGAGAAAGGTAAGAGAGGGTACGACCTATTGCACGAGGGCAGACGTTGTTCTTAGAAAGGAACCAACAGAGTTGAGCTGTGTAGTAGGAGAGTGAGCAGAATGTGAAGCTACAGTTGTGGTGGGTTGGTAGACATGGTGAGGAGAAAGTCAGAAAATACTCTTCTGGTTGCTTCTGTTTTATTAGCAAAGGAACCAATAAGATCATCTCTGAGGAGGGAATGGGGGCAAGGGAGAATCAAGAAGGGGTGAGATTGTTGTCTTAGACATTGTAAGACAAATTACTGAGGATATGTAGTCAGATTGCCAGGGAGGGCAGAATGCCCACTTGGGATGTGTGGTCTTAAGTCTCAAATGGAACCAGTCAGCCGGCTTGTGTGTGTGTTGGCTGCCCTAGTGCAGGCAGGGAGTTAGTAGAAACTTAATTGTAGCTGAGATTAGAGTTTGACACAGAAGAAGGACCTGGGAGCAGAGGAGTTCGGGGTCTATGCAGAGACATGACATTAGACAGGATCATGGGGTTTAAGCTGGTATGACAGGGTATTTAGATGGATTTTTCTGGTTATCCTGGAATTGGCCACTTGCACTGAGAAAGAAGGCAGATAACTAAGGTGACCACATGTTCCACTTTGCCTGGGATGACTCTGATTTGTGTCTGTTATGATGGCTTAATTATTGAGTGCCCTTTTTGCTGTCAAAAGCGTTCCTTTTAGACACTATATGGTCATCCTAAAGTCTCCCTGCACTATAAAGAAAGCCCCCAGGCCAGGCGTGGTGGCTTATGCCTGTAATCCCAGCACTTTGGAAGGCTAAGGTGGGTGGACCACAAAGCCAGGAGGTTGAGACCATCCTGGCTAACAAGGTGAAACCCCGTCTCTACTAAAAATACAAAAAATTAGCCAGGCGTGGTGGCAGCGCCTGTAGTCCCAGCTACTTGGGAGGCTGAGGCAGGAGAATCGCTTGAACCCTGGAGGCAGAGGTTGAAGTGAGCCAAGATCACGCCACTGTGCTCCAGCCTAGGCTACAGAGTGAGTCGCTGTCTCAAAAAAAAAAAAAACAAAAAACAAAAAGAAAGAAAAGAAAGAAAGGGGAGGGCAGGGGAGGGGAAGGAAGGAGAAGGGAGGAAGGGAGAAAGGGAGGGAAGAAAGAACAGAAAGACAGTCCCCAAGCAATTGGGTAAGACACCTCTTGGAGCTTATGAGGAATTCACTCAGCTGTTCTAATGTGGGTTAGTACTTGCTGGCCCTAGGCACCCATGAGCCTGTGCTTGCTGCTGTCAGAGTGGAGCTGAGCATCGGTGTGGAGTTCTTGGCAGAGTTGGGTTGTCCTCAGGACTGTATGTGACCAAGAGTATGTGCCTGCTTTTGGTACAGAAATTCCCTAAGGTAGGAGACTTCCTGGAGAAACATATAACAGCTGGATGGAGAGGAGGGTGGCCGGGAAGCAGCTGCGCAACCATGCTGTGGATATTGCAGCCTCTCAGCTCAAGAACTCACACATGTTCCTCACACAGACTTAGTCTTTGGCCCATCCATGTGTCTTACACGAATGCCCGCCCGGCAGAGAGCATCCACCCCAGGGCATGGAGCAAATGGGATGATTCAGCTAGGGCGGGTCAGGCAGTCTCTGCACAATGGGCCTGTGAAAATAGAATGGCCGAAAATAGAATGGCCATTCACAGGGTTGGAGGCTACAGGGGCCCACTGAACAAGGCAAATCTAGACAGTGCCTCTGCCCTCTCCCGCTGCAGACGCCAGTGCGCAGCCCACGGTGTGGCGGCTGTTGTCCCTCAAGAAGACCAAGCAGCCAGTTGGTGGCAAGTTGATTTCCATGGGTCCAGATGCATATTCGGGGTTTGGATTTGTCTTCCTTGCTTGTAGAGCCTTGGCAGGCATGACTACCCAGTTTCTTATGGAATGTCTTGCCTTATCATCACAGGATTTCCCATAATACCACCTTGGACCAAGCACCCTGTAAGAGCAAAAGAGGCAGACAAAGGGGATGTGACCGCAAGCTCCACTGGTTCCACCATAGATCGCACACCCCAAACTGCCACCCTGTTAGGACATCAGCATGGCCTCACAAAGGCACAGCAAACGCTCCAGTGGGGTTGGAAGCTGTGCTGTGGGATGCAGTTTATATTCAGAACCTAATATCAGTGTATGGTGCTGCATCCCCAGTAGCTGGAGTCCCGGCCCCTGGGATGTGCAGAACATGCTCTCCTGGGTGACACAAGGTTCACCAAATCTAAAAGCCTCTCCTTATTTGGGATCCTCATGGATCCCAGGCAACAAAATTTGGTCCTGGTTATGAGTAGGACACGGGAGGGAGGATTCTTTCTGGAATGCAGGGGACTCACTGGGCATCTTTTCCTTGCCTGGTGATACCAGTAGACGGGCAATGCAGCAACCCTGGCCTGACGAGGAATGATGACCAAAGGCCAGACCTCACAGGGAAGAAGGTCTGGGCCACTTCGTCGAGGAAGCAGCCTGGGCCACAGAAGTGCTAGCTGCAGGTGAAGAGACCCGAGTCGGGTGATGAAGGAAGATGATGAAAATCACGACAGCCTTAGAACTAACTGCAGCAGTGGGCAGTATAGCCCGACCTACTGACCCTCCTGAGGTGGTTGTTCTCCCCCAGTAAAGTATGACTGAACACCATGATGAGGAATCAGGGCCAGGGCACAGATCTATAGCAGCGGATCTGCCTTGCAAGGCAGGACAGTAGCAGAGGCCATCAGTGCCCATCCAGATTCCCCCAACTGAAGGCTGCTTTCTGGGAACACCTGCATCTCTGTTTGTGCTTGAGGGATTTCTTCCTGGCGCAGGGCAAGCTGGAAGCCCTGGAGAGTTAATTCAGAAGAAGGCCTTGGCCAATGGCAGGCAAACAGTTGGTGGGTAAATGCCCTGTTGTGGCCGCCCCTGGCGGGCGTAGCTTGGCTGGTTGCACATGCTCCATTGCATGGCAGAGTCCCAGGGAGGCTGCCTCAGTCTCCCTCGGGGAAGTGCCCCGCAGCACACCTTTATTGGCCTCCCAACTCCCCTCCTGCTCTTTCCTGCTGTCACCTCCCAAGTGAAATACTAGCCCTGGGTCAGCTTCTGGGGGATCCAGTCAAGGCTGTTATTATCACAGACTAAAAGCAACCTATACTTATTACAATTCAAATATATATATATTTGTTATTAGAGACAGGGTCTCACTCTGTCACCCAGGATAGGTTGCAATTGTAAGATCCTAGTTCACTGTAGCCTGGAACTCCTGGGCTTAAGAGATCCTCCTCCTCAGCCTCCAGAGTAACTAGGACTACAGACGCATGCCACCATGCCTGGTTATTTTTGCTGCTGTCTTTGTAGAAACGGGATCTTGCTATGCTGCCCAGGCTAGTCCCGAACTCCTGTGCTCAAGCAGCCCTCCTATGGCATGAGCCACCACACCTGGCCTCAAATAGCTGTGTGCTGAATTGCATACTTTTTAGGGAAATACATCCTGGAACAAAAAAGTGATGTGGAATCTAGCATGACTTCATTGTTCTCTCCTTTTCATCAGAGGATGTGTTGAAGTATGGCCCCAGTACGCAATCACTTGACTGTCCCCAGCATCATCAATTATAAAGAGCGAGGGGGAAACTAGGAAATGTGAATCCGAGGCTTGGCAGCAGCATTTGAAAAAAAATAAAGGGAGAAATCGCTGGCAGCGGCGCACCCCCTTCGCGGTGAAACCAAACCCTCTCAATCTCAGTGACACCACTTCCCGGGTTAGGTGATCCTGCCATTAAGCCAGGATGTATGGGCCTTGAGAACACACAGATTTTTCCTGGTTTAGAAAAATAACAAATAACACTGTATTCCAGAAACAAAAGCACTCAGAAGAGGAAAGAGACTCTTTTGTTAATATAAAGAGTACTGGTATTGTTTTCTTTCTTTTTTCTTACATTTCTGATCCTAATTCCAAAACCAGCTAGCAAACATTAGTGCAGTGTATGCAGAAGTTGTCAGCAAATAAAATCATTAAACCTAAAATTGCAGTGGTAGCTGTTGGAGCAATTGAATATCGTTGCATAGCATTGTGTTTTCAATTCTGTCTCAGGTTTTGTTTGACCTGGAGAGAAAGAATAGCTTTGAAGCATGAAATCCCTTTGGAAACAGTCTTTAGAAGTACTAGGAGAGACACAATTCCCTGTTCTTAGATTTTTTTTTTTTTCTGTTAAATCAACACCTTTTGTGTTCTGTACTGTATGGCACATCAGCGTGTGGTAAACCATAATTAGCACAGAACCTAACCCTCAAAACTACTATAATTTGCTGTATATTAGAGATCCCTTTTTCCAAAGACTAATGATTATTTGGTCTTCTGTTATTCACAGGCTCTCAACTCCATGCCTGCAGATTCCTACCTTATTCACTGTTGTAGATACCACGGAGCTTCCTCGCCCAGTTATTCAGTACATCAGGCTGACCATGCAGGAACAGCTCTCACCACAACCTGCAAATACAGTATTATCTGTTTGTTTTCTAAATGTGTTTCCCCTCACTAGAATATAAATGTAAGAGGAGGGATGCTGTAATGCTCATCCATGCATTGCCTCAAAAACAAAAATAAAGTAAGAATACAGTACCTTAAGATAGTAGCAGAGTTGGAGGAGATGCCTGTTTCCAGTTGTCTAGTTCAAAATATGCTGAGTGGCCACTTAAAGACACAAAATTATCAGCAAAATTTGGTATGTACACATCTTAACAATAAACGAATGATGGAGATGTTTCACCACATACCACCCAGCATTGCCATGCTTTGCTGGAGCCTTTTGTATTTTAGGATTACAGGACAATTTGAAATTCTGCAGGACTGCAACAGTTTCAACTCTGTTTTAGCAGTTCCTGGATTGGACCTATTGGTTAAGGAAGCCCCTTACATCCTTTTGTTTTATCCTTGATCTTACTATGGTTGTGCTCCTAGCAAATGCCTTGAAGTGGACTTAACCATCTTCTTTTATGTTGGCTTCAGAGCTTTTTATACTCATAGCTCTGTATATCAAAAGTCCTCAAAATAGTCCAATGTCTCCAATCAGTTTTACAGCAAAACAGAGCTCTGTGGTTTTCTATTGACTTGCTATTTGCATATTTTAATACGAAAATTGTAAATAAAGCTGGTTCTACCGCAGGGATATGGTATTACAATAGTGTTACTCCAACCATATGGCCCTGCTGCCATCCAGCACAATGATGCAGATGTGTGTTGCACCTGTGTTTATATCTGGGCGTCTCTGGCAGTGGGTTGTGTCTGTAGGTGGTCCAGAAGGAAAGGAGGAATTGAGGAGAGGCACATGCTGCCAGAGATACAAGGGCCCAGTACCTGGAGAGAGGGAACAACTCGGCCCGAATGTGAAAATGTCTCTGCTTAGCAAGGACCTGGGTTCTCTCCCGGCCCTGCCAGCCCTGCCCTGAGCTGCAGAGGGCAGGAATTACCTAATGATGTGATTTTCTGTGAATAAGACTTTAGATCTCTTTATGTTCTAAATGCAGGGTTTCTAACGGACCGCATGATAGCATTTTAACTTAAATTGCTAGCTGGGAGTGGGTGGCTGATTTTTTTTTTTGGGAGTGGTTTGTTTTGTCTTGTCTTTTGGAATTCTCCATGTGAAGGTCTTTATTCAGTGGGAACAAGGCCAGTTTGCATTTTGTCAGTGACGTCAGCAGTCATAGAAAAGACATGGAAAAGGCACCATGTTCCCGATTTCACCCACTGATGGGTGGTGTGCCGTGTAGACTGCGTGTTAGGGCAGCCGCTGGCTTGCCACTCTGCACCTCCACTGTCCAGGCACAGCACCCCACCCGGAGCAGAAGCACCAGCTACAGCCGCACATCGGAACGAGGCGCGGTGCCGGCCTCTGGCCTTTGCTGCGCGATCTGAGCCCTGCTGACACTCATTGATGAAGGCTTCCCACTGCCCAGGAGCATCAGGGTTGCCTGGCATATGAAAGGAGGTACAAAGCCTGTCATTACACCTCGTTTCTTTTTATCTAACATGACATGAATGTTATCTGAGTTTTTCATTGCTCAGTGAGTACCCTGGTTTCACACAAACCCAATAAAATATTTTTCACTCCTTAACAGCAGGTTTCTCACCCTCTATGTCTGGTAGATTTCCCTTAAGATGTTACCTGAGCTGCGTTCCCCTCGCAGGCAGGCGCTATAATTTCTGACGGTGATGGCATGCACTGAAGTGCGGGACATCAGCTCCCAGTGCCCACCACTTGTGTCCTGGCCACTCTCCAGTGGCGGTCTCTGGATATCTGTCCTGCCCCCTGCAGGTAGTTGCCTCCTGTGAGCTCCTCTTTGTACTCCCTGTGGTACTGAAGGACGAGGCGTACATGCGGGATTAAAGATAATTTTCAGGACGTACTTTAGCCAACAGTCTGAACCTTTGTTCTTCCTGACTGAGCCCTTGTAGCAAAGATGAGAACATAGAATATAGCCAGTTAATTTGAGTATAAATTTATGTTTTCACACCTGGTAAAGAAAATGATAAAAATATTTAGCAGTGAGAAACTAAAAATGAAGCAACAAAAACATCCACAGCCCTTGAAAAATCAAGAGTTGACTATAGGACTGTTGGTTTAAAAAAAAAAAAATTACATCGAAAATTCCAAACCTTACATTCTGGATCCTGTCTGATATTGACCCTGATTGTTTGACCTCTTGAGAATTCCAGTTATCTCATTTGCAACATAAGATGGTTGGGTAGGAGAAACTCAGAAGTCCCTGTAAGCTCAGAAATCGCATCACTGCGCGTTTCTTTTTTTCTTTCTTTTTTGTGTTTGTTTTTGTTTTGTGAGAGAGTCTGGCTCTTGTCGCCCAGGCTGGAGTGCAGTGGCACCATCTTGGCTCACTGCAAGCTCCGCCTCCCGGGTTTCCGCCATTCTCCTGCCTCAGCCTCCTGAGTAGCTGGGACTACAGGCGCCCGCCACCTCGCCCGGCTAATTTTTTGTATTTTTAGTAGAGACGGGGTTTCACCGTGTTAGCCAGGATGGTCTCGATCTCCCAACCTCGTGATCTGCCCGCTTCGGCCTCCCAAAGTGATGGGATTACAGGCGGGAGCCACCGCGCCGGCTGCACTTTTCAATAAACAACAATTCTGCAGCAAGTCTTGGCTGAACTGTGCGGCCTTCTCTTCTGGCAACTTCATCTAGCCGTCTGTGTAGAACAGGACATATGGGTGGTGCCAGTGGAGTCTTTCCAAATAGCTGTATGCCAGCAGTGGTAGTAGATCACACTAATTGTTCTGCTCTTCAATTAAAGGGTTTTTTTTTTCTTCCAGATGCTTCGTTCTTTAAATGTGTTAGCTCTAGGGCAGTCCGTTTTAAACTGGGAACTTTGTTGCTTTCTCTGATCTTAAGGCAGATTGCTGGCACTTTTCTGTTGCTATCACCTTTTGCTCCTCTGTCCTTTCCACTTCCACACCTCCCCAGCAGCCTCTGCTCCGAGAACTAACAACGTTGCTTTTTAGTCCCTGGCTAGGTTATGGACATGGAAAGCCAAACCACGATAGGTTAGATGTGAAGCATAGTGATAAAGAGGAAAACAATATGATGGTAAATACGTGGGTTGCATTTTCAATTTTGCATTTTTATTGAATTCCTGTTTTTCCATTAAGTAATTCTCCCTGAGCTTGGCCACATTTTTTTCTGACCCCGGATATGTGGGTTTGTTGATTTGCAATACTGTTTGCTTTATGTATATGTTTGACAGGATGCATATTCATTCCACTACCATTCATTAGAACTCAAATGAATGCACAGACGTGAATGATAGATTTAAGCACACGTGTCTGCTTTCCTTCTGATAAACAATAGCTTTTCAGGACTGTCGACTCGTGAGGATTCTCGACAGAGCTTTATTTGAGAACCAATGGAGAATCTCTCTTCAATTACATAATTAGAATTAAATCCTAGAAAGGCACCTCAGTGGCTGGTAAACCTTTTTGCAGACTTCATTTTGTGAAAGAAAATGCTAGTAACTGCTGCTTGTTCCTGCACATTGTTTTGGATATGTTCAAATATAATTGTTTCTGCTCTTCAGTGGCCTCCTGTTTGCAAGCATGTATTTGTTAAAACACATTGAGAAGGAAATTTTCAGTTTTTAGGAAAATCAGTTTTGAACTAGAATTCATAGACCATGCTTTCCGTGGTGACAATGCTGGATTGCTTCACAGCACTGGTCCTCTCGCGCTGCGAGTGGAATGATGACTAGGCACTGTGTGACGAGGCACGATGCTGATTAGTATCCAGAAAAAAAGTCCTCAACGCCATGTAGCTTTCTAAGCTCTTGCTTTACATAAATATGCTGGTAACTACTGACTCTTAAGTTTTGGCAGTGATTTTGCTAGTAAACATATTTTCAGGCCAGAAACTCTACAATGTAAAGTAAGATATTGTCCCCACTTCCCAGCCAAGGGAAAAAAAAAAAAAAAAGGGAATGAAATGCATGGCTGAATCAGCCCTTGCCCCTCAAATGGGTTTTGGCATACTTTAAGAGAAATAAAATATAAATTAATTCTCAAAGAATTTAGAATGCTCTTCCAGAAAGAGACGAGTCAGCTTCCCACATCAAACAGAGGGGAGTCTTTCACATATTTAGTCCATCTTCTGTATTTACAGAATTTTCACATTACTTTCTTTTCTTAGTTTACAACAATTCAATAATTCTTTTCTTTAAAGCTGTCTAAGAAATGTGTGTTTCACTGATCCTAGAGGCGGTGCAATTCTAGACAGCACTTACAACGAAGGCTTGTGTTCACACAAATTGTCTAGCGACTAATTCAGAGAGGTCTTCTGTGTATGGATATTGGAGTAATTTAAGCTCAACTGTTTTTCAAGTCAACAAATATTGACATTTGCCTGTTACATTCCAGGCATTGTTCTTTTTTCTTCACATTCTTTCTTGCTTTCTACAAGTTAGGCTAATCCACTATTAAAGTAGAGACACGATAATACGAATTATTATTGCAATATTAATTTTCAAAAAACAAAATAAGGAAAGCATATTTTGAATGGCGGGAGGTGTGGACAATCAGTGGAAAATCCAGGTTTGTCTTTTTATTTTTTGTGCCAGGTCTTGTTCACTCAGTGTTTACAGTTGGGACCGATACAAGTCAGTTACCTGAGAAAATCTGTTGGAGAAAATAGCTACTAAAACTCTGAAGAATCTGTCTTTCCTGCTTATTTTTCAAGCATACTCTAACATATTTAAATCACCAAATTTCTAGTGGAACTGAAAAAAGGTCTGTGCTGTTGGTCAGGCTTATGTAAACACAGTTATGTGAGCAGTACTTGAGAGCAGAAATTGTCCCAGGCACAAGCTATTGTCACGACTAATCTTTTTACAAGGCAAGGATGAATAAACTCACGACTTTAGTTGTGCCCCATGGTCTATTACTCTTTCCATCTTTTAATGCAAACTTATTCATGCTGGAAAAATATATATTATAGTTCACATTATATGTGTACATTCACATACATATTATTGAGACTTCTATTGGAAATACATAGGAATACTATGTCGGCATTTGTAATCTTCAGGTGACGGGTATACAATTAAATACACATCATGATGACTATTTTTGTAAAATGATTATGGCTAATTATTCAAAAGTGCTTGAAATCTGTATGTACCTCCTGATTAGGAATCTAATAACTACATATTAAAATTTCAAATTATTAAAAATGTTATGTTTCACAACATTTAATGAATCTAAATAATTTGGAATACTAACCTTATAAAACATAATTATAGAATGCAGGTAGTTTTTAATGGAATCAAGGCTTTCTAGTTTATTCAATGAAATTTCATGTTTTCTTAGCTTACAAACTAATAGGAATATCAATTTAATTTTTACAAACCTAAACGCCTTTACATTTTAAAGTAGAAATTAGAGTATTTCCCATTGTAGAAGCTTTTTGTGATGTAAAAACGTAGCATTTAGTGAAGTACTTCTACGAAGTCTTAGCAATCTGCTTATTTCAATGTGAAATAATTAAATATAAAAACATTTAGGAGTTTTGATCAATGAACTTATGCTGACATCCTTTTGGCATATCTATAATATTAATAAATTGCTAATAATATTTATAATTTAAAATAGTTTCCAATTGCTGAGGAGCACTTAAAGATGAAAGCCTTCTTTCACGTATAAAAATTATGGGAGTCCCAGATGTGAAAATTGCCGTCTATCTCTGATTACGGACACACCCCAAGTTCTCCTCAGGCCGTGGTGAACATACTGCACAGAGATCCTAATGGCCAGTCCAGGAATGCCCCGTGTCCAGAAGCACGGAGTAGATGATGGTCCCCAGAACATTCCACAGGGTTGAAGCGATCGCTTCAGTCTGCAGATGAGGGTGGTGACAGACATCCATTAGGAAATTGATGTCAATTAAAAAATTCCTTTTGCATGAAAAATTCATCTTCAGTTTATAAGGGTTGATTATTACTCCTGTGCCTTTTTATTTCCTGAAAGTCACACTTGAATATTAAGAAGAAAGAATTTTACAAAACCAAAAATGGCTGCCAGCAGGCAAGTGAGAACTATTAGTTAAGTGATCAAAAAAAAAAAAAAAAAAATGAAAAAGGCACAAATCAGAAAACTGGCAATAAACTGATTATAAGTTCCTCTGTCCCTTCTTCCTTTCTTCCTTCTAGCCTGCCTTTATATTATTTTTTAACAGAACAAATTTTCCTGGGAAAACTGCAAGTTTTTTATTCTGAAATAGTAACAAGTAATTTCTGTGACTTTGCCATTTTAGCTTTTACTCTTGGTGAAGCTCAAGGCCGTGGCAGATGAAGGCAGGCCTCCTGCAACTACAAGTCACTTTTCCCTGCCCAAAGGGCCTCCCACCTCAGCTATGGGCAAGGCTCACCTGGCAGGTAGCCCAAGGGAGGGCTGTGGGTCACTGCCCACCACTGTCCTCTAGCACATCTGTACATGTACACGTGTACATATGCACACCCCACCCCCTGCATACACACACCTATATTCACATGCATGGATACACACATGCACGTATGCAAGCTCACATGTGCACAGGCACACACCACCCCCCACAAACACACACCTACACTCAGGTACACACAGATACAGCCATGCACACCCATGCCTGCACATACACGTGCAAACACTCCTACATCCACATGCCCACGCTCACAGGCACATACGCACAGATGCGTACACATACCCACACACATGCACACATCCACGTCCACATCCACACCCACACACACTATTAAGAAAAGATCGAAAACTTAAACTGATTTTGGAGGTAGCAGCTACCAGTAAGAGTTGCAGTGAGCTAACTGGGGACAGGTTCCCCTGGAAATCATAATGGTGGGTGTCAGGAACTGGGGGGAAGAGGCTGCAGGGGCTCCAGGCTTTTAGGATGTTTAGATTCCATTGTGTCTTAGCCTTGTTTTAACCTACCTTGCCTCATTCTGTCTCATCAATCATAATTTAAATATTTGTTTTCTCTACATCTCTTTGATCATTTCTGTAAATTGAGGTCTTCGACAGAATTTTATGTAAAAAGAATGCTGACAGCGGCATTCACATTTTTAAAAAAATTCTCTCTGATCAACACATTTCTCTTTTGTGGCTGAACCACTCATCATAGGAGGATTGTTCACTAGTCCTTTGCTTTCAACAGGCCTTAAGATTATCTGTGGGTTGTGTAATTGGAGAATTGTGTCTGGGAGGGTTTGGGCTTCCTGGCTACAAAGCATCTTCTCTCCCATCTTGCAGCAGGTTGACCGTCTCTGCGCTGCCGAGCCACAGGCCTGGGGTCTGAGAGGTACCTTACTCTCTTACAGCACCTCTTTCTGCATCTGTTACAGGAAAGTGTTCAGAAGAACCAATGTGTTTTCCCAAGAAAAAGAAATCAGGAACCTGGTGTATTGTGCCTGATGCTTTAGATAAACTAATCCAAATCAGGTGAGTTGTCTGTTGTTTACAGTTGAATGTCAAACAGAGGAAGCTGATACGTAGATCCAATAACTCTGTTATCCCACGTTGTACATAGACTCCAACGTTCTGTCTAAGTTGTTAAGTTTCAAGGGAAAGCAAAGATGGGAGGGTAGTACATACTTAGGCTTTCCTGTTTTGTTTTGTTTTTGTGTGTGTGTACCATTCAGCAACCTTGTCCCTCCTTGGTGTGCTCTGCAGGTGGTGGCCCCACCCTCTGTCACATAAATCCTCCCGCCTAGACTTCGCATTTTTGTGAGGCATGGTTTTGAAATTTCAGAAATTAATTTCTTTTGGGCGACGCCTAGATTCAGCTGTGAATGAGTCTGTGCACAGATTGTAAAACATGCTCTGGCCTCATTCGTCTCTGTTGAAAGGAAATGGCAGCCCCTTGCCATACCAGGAAAGGGTAAGTCACAAAAAGTGATTTTGCGCTTGTTTATTCTGTGACGTACATTCCATTGAAAACATTTTAGTTTTTCAACCCCAGAAGGAAAACCATCAGCCTTGCTAAAATGTATTGTTAAGCCTAGCAAAGTGGAAATGATAGTGGAAAATATTAAAGAGGTATAATTTTTACTTTTTGAGACTTTGTACAAATAGTAAAACATGCCTTTCCCCGTATCTGTTCAGACTTATCTACAAAAGCCCAAGCAGCCAAATGGACTGTAACAACCCAGGTGTCAGTTATTTTCTTAAGATGTAATTTAATGTAACAAGACAGAAACATCCAGAGGTTCACGACCGGGGAAAAAATAATATGGCCACGAATAGTGTGATTTGCATTTAACTTTTCATTTTAGAAAGGCTAAATGAAAAGAAAAAATGCTAAATATATTTTAATCTACCAAGGGAATGAATGCTTTCTAGCTTGTTTTCTGAACTGCCCAGAAGAGTGGAATTGCTGCAAGAACCCTCCTCTGCACTGGATTAAATATTCTGCAGGGCCATCCAAGGTTAAGTCTCTTCTTTATTTAAACTGCAACACATTTCCTATTTCTCGTCCTCGGTTCTATTACTGTGTGTATATTTTTAATAAACAAACTTACTTTCCTTTATCTTTTTCTTATTTAGTTTAATATATTTTTAAACAAGTGAGCTTCAGAGAATCATTGTGTATCTCAATTGCATATGCAAAAGTACTTTCATAGCCTATGAAGATCTATAAAAGCATAAAGTATTGCCATTATATGTGCAGCATATCTTATAATTCTGCATTTCAAATGCATGATCAGTATCATGTGAAAAACCCTAATTATCTTATTTAGCTCACATGGGTACATTCAAAATAAGTGCTTCAGCTTGGCAATATTGACAAAGTCCAAACAGATTTTTTCCCCTCTTTGACACCTTTAATTTTAGGACAAAATATGCATGGAAAAAATTCTATTTATGAATTACAGTATGGCCTTAATAAGTTATTTCAGCCAAGAAGTCAGATAGCTTTACATGTTTTGTTAAATGTAAAGATAGAATTTGATTGTTTGACAATTTAGTACTATCACCAATTGATAAAAAGTAACTAAAAATAAAAAAATTTATACCATTAATTTTTTGATTAATATGTACAGATGAAAGTTTCTTTTCTTTCTTAAATCGGTTGCCCATATATGAGAGATCCAGTGTTTTTCCAGGTTTTACTTTCAGCTCACAGACACGGCCACCTTTTGCTCCACAGAAAGTTCTTATCATTTTCCATTTCGAGGTAAATTGATGTACAATTACCAAGCTCATCAATTACGCCAATAACAGAAATGCGTGTCAACCAAGAGAAAGTAGCTCTGGAGATTAAGAAAATGACCTAGGTTCAGTCTCATTTTAAAGACAGAAAAATGGAAATGTCTTTGTCTTTCATGGACACACTTTCAGGGTATTGAATTAAAGTAATCGTGTCTGATAATTAAGTCTAGTAAACGTGTACATATTTTCAACCATTCTAAATCTTCTAAAAAATATATATCATGCAAAATGCATCAGATGTTAACAATTTATTCTCTCTGTATTAGTTTAGAAATCAAAGATGCATACATCCAAGATGAAATCAAAAGTCAGTTTTAAGGTGTAAATTATCTAAGCCAGGTATATAAATTTAATTTTTGCCAAAGTTGTGTTTTTACATGAATCCACTGAAATAGAGCCTCCTGTGAATGTCAGGCAATATGAAATTTATAGTGGTGGTAGATTATTAGAGCGACATGGTGTAGCACCTTGAGAAAATAAAATATTTCACCGTCGACCTTCATATTCCTAACAAAAAATGCTGGTGCAACACGCACATTCTGAAATTAGTGTGAAACCGCAGTGCTACAGTAAGGAAGCAAGCTCCTTTTTAATTTTAGTTTTTTTATATTAACCCGACCAAAATTTAGAGCCAGTCCATTTTATGATGATTTTAGATGCTTGGTGTCAATTGTTCAATGGTACCAACTAATTTTTCAT
Source organism: Colobus angolensis palliatus (assembly GCF_000951035.1). Classification (NCBI taxonomy): domain Eukaryota; kingdom Metazoa; phylum Chordata; class Mammalia; order Primates; family Cercopithecidae; genus Colobus; species Colobus angolensis. Next base: position 1,880,404 of record NW_012117332.1, on the reverse strand, counting down.
ATCACCTCTTATTTATCATTTGCGTTTCACAGCAACTGAGCACATCACTGTGCTTTCCCCTTTTCCCTGAAGAAGTAAACTTGTCTTTTTAGCTTCCTGAAAAAAGCAGGCGACTCTGGTGGCTTATATTTAGTTACAATTTATAAAGGCAGGACTGTGAGTCAAACCCGGGACATTTTTCTTTTCTGTTGTGTGTTTGCGTGCTGACGGGGACTGGCTTTTCTTCTTCTTCTTGTAGTTTGAAATTGAAACGCTGCACTGCTGAGAAAATACCATGAAAATATAACCCACTGCATTCCAGGAAAATAAATAAGCAAGGCCACCCAAATTTTCAATTAGTGCTCCTGCAGAATGCAGGAAATAGCAAGAGATCCGTCCAAGGCACCCTAGGCCGGGTCGTGGGTAGAGAGCAGGGACGAAGGCTGGGAGGGGACACAGGCACAGTGTGAAGATGGCCCGTCTCCAAGGAAAACTGCATGCTAATAGGCTGGGCTGGCTTCCTGGATCAGCCCGGCCGGCTGCACGTTCTGACTGCGGGGACAGCTGTGCTTCATTCAGGGCAGGGTGCTGCCCAGTGAAGTGACACTGGAGAGTTCCAGTGGCACTTCCCATCTTATACGATAAGCTTAACCAACATTCTCCGTAACCCCCTCCCCGCCATGGGAAATGTCAGCCTCCTGAAACAGCAGTATTCTGGTCGGTTGTAAAAAGGATCAAACGCTTTTGATATAAAGCGTTAGGCCTAAGAATCGCCGTTTCTTCCTTGGTGGGCATGCCTTGCTAACATGCCCCAGCCGACCAGGGAAGCCACTGGCCGTAAGGGAGAGAGGCACAGGGATGTCTGCCCTCCGCAGAGCGAATGTCAGGGAAGAAGCCAGGTCTTCCGAGGGGCTGACAAGGCTGGGCGTACAGGCGCCTTCCCTCCATTGTGTTTCTCTGCAATGTTCAAATCACTGGTGTGACGGGAGCACTTGAAAGCCGAAAGAGGAAAGATGAAAACAAAGGATTCTTCAGGGAACATGTATACAGACTCCTGCTTCCCCTCACTTGCTTTCTGTTTCACTTCTCAGATGGTCCCTACAGCGTCTGCAGCTTTCCAGCTCATCAGGGTGAGCTGGACGAGGGAAAAACGAGGTTGGGTGTTTCGGCAGCACCGTGGTGTCCCAGCTTACAAAACAGACAGCTATGATTATTTGGGATACATTTTATCTGTTGTGAGCCTAAACCGTTTTTACTTCTAAAACCTTCAGGTTGCATTGGTAAACAAGAAGTAAATACACACATTCTATTTATTCTTAGAACCAAGAAATGAACTAATTGAGTAGCGAGTGTGGACCACAGTTGCAAAGGAAGGAAACTCACAAGCGAGCTCTCCAAGCTGTGACTATGTGGGCAGGAAGATTGGCCTGGGCGAAGAGAAGATGAAGAGCCATCACTCCAGCCAAACAGCAAATAAGAAATTCAAATTATGCTTTGTAATTTTTCAATGAGCAGTGCTGTGTATCTGTGGAAATCATGGGAGAGATTGAAAACAATTCTTATCACCTCACAAAGGTAGAATGAATGGGAACAAAAGCGCTGACTGTATATTTCTTCTTAGGCAGCTTCTTCCAGTTGAGCACATTTTCTTGGCAAATCGACTATTTTGTTAGTTTAAAAAGGCTGTCGTTTCCTTTTCAGAGTAAAATCAGGAATCTCATTTTTGTACAATATTACAGCATTTCCTATCATTGAATTCTAATGATTTGAGAGTGTGTTCTTTATCTAGGTTTCAAATACAAAGCAAGGAACAGAAAAAAAAAATCTCTTTCCATTTGCAGTAGTTTCAAAATATACATGGCTCAAGAATTTGTAAGTTAAGGAATTTCCAGCCACAGGGAGATCAAGAACTGTGACCCGCCGTAGCGTCTGCTGTCAATCCCAGGGCAGCTCTGGGAGGAACAGCCCGTGGAGCGTGGGCAGCCGTGGCCTTCCAGCCTGGCCCTCTGGCCCTCAGGTCCGCTCTCTGCTTCTCTTCTTGTCTTCTGTCTTTTCACCACCATACCTGCAGCTCTTGGCATTTGTGAGGACCTTCCATCCATCCAGCGGCTTCCAGAAAATTATCTAATTAATTCATACCCATGTAAGTTATTCATAGGGTTTAACTGATTTATTCAGCAAATGTGCAAGTGTTTCCAAGCACCCTACTTGTTGAGGTCTCTGAGAAATATAGAAATGATGCTGGCACTTGATAAAATACCAAAATGAATCACCACCCTGCAAGGCTTTGGACTCCGTGTCAGAACTGGAAAAGATCTTGACACCGCACAGACCAAACCTCTGACTTCATAGATGAGAACGTGAAGGCCTAGAACCAGCCAATGACATGAGCGGATTTCCACTAAAACTCCATAGAAATCTGCTGGTCTCTCCGGTGCTCTTTCTGGATTGCGTCAATATCCAAATCTTTCTCACATGTTGTGGTAGATGAAATTGCTGTTAAAATATTCACTGCCCCTCTGACAGGCTTCTCCCACTGAGAGAGTGATACACCCTCATCCCACTAACGTCAGCCTTGGCCCTGACTTGCTTTGAGAGTGGAATGAGAGCAGAAGTGACCTGTGCTGCGGTGCGACAGGAGCTGTCTGCCTTTTTGTGTTCCTTCCAGGGCATCCACGTTCATCTGAATAAAGACTGCTTCTTCAGCCACAGCTAAGATGCTTGTAATAGGAGTGAGAGCCACCTCTGTTGCGGGAAGCCCCTGGGATTTCAGAGCTGCTTGTAACTGCAACCTAACACAGCCTCAGCAGACTGATACGTCGTCGTGTCGCCAAAACAGAGCAGGTATTGTTCCGTTCTGTACAGTGTCACCTTACTTAGGACCCTCGTGTGCACTGGAATCCTAATTTGGTTTCATGGACGGCAGACGCCCACGTGCTGTGTGCTCCAGGGCTCCATGGATGGTCTGTTCTCTTCCCAGGCCGGGTGCAGACAGAGAAGGGCACACCTGGAAAGCCGTGGACTCTGCTGTTCTGCTGTGGCCGGGTTTACCCACGCCTTGAGGGGCTTTCATTTGAAATTCAGGGCCCCAACTTAGCTGTCCAGGTGAGAGAGACTCTCCAGAAAAAAAGGATGAAGATGTGCTTTCTATCTTTCTATTTTTGGTAACTTCAGATAGCCTCAACCTGAGCCATGTGTTCCTAAAGAAAAAATCAGAAAACATAGCCATGACATAGGCCAGAAGAGCACGTACTTATGAGAAAGCGGAAAAGCAGGCCCAGGGCACACACACAGCTTATCTGGAGAAGCGGCTTTTCTACTGGACTTTGAAGAATGAATAAGAATTTGGCATTCAGAGATAGCGGAAAACAGCCGTTTGTGGTAAAAGCTCACTGTGATCAGAGACATTAGAACAGAAAGGCCTGGGATGTTCCCGAAAGTTGGTAGTGCAGTTTTTATTACTTCTTACAGGAACATGTTCTTCTTAACAGCAGAAAAAGCCTTAACCCAAAGAATTTAATTGCTAACGATATAATTATGTTTACTAGGTTAGGCCAGGTATTTTGTTTTCTGTTTTTGTTTTATGAAGGAGAGAGGTTGTTGCTCTGGGTCACCACACCTGTGTCTACCTAGTCTTCAATGGCTTGTAGCATTTTACTGGGATGTTGGCACCAGTCATGTGTAAGGCTAACTCACCCACTTTTATCTGTGTTCTCTGTCTCGGACACTGAGCTACTCAAAGGCAGGGTGAGTGTCTTGCTGAACTGTTATCCTGAAGCTGAGCACAGTTCCTGACACAAACGGGAATGCAACAAATGTTTATTGAGGAATAATTCAGTAAATATGGCCAGCCTGCCTCAGTCTTAAAATGTAGAAAATATGCCCGTTTTCTGAAATGAAGGAATTATATGCCTGTCTTCAACATGTAGGAGAATCAAAATCATCATCATGATTCACCCAAAATGTGTAATGGCCTCCCCTGAACAGCAAGTCAAATGTTTTCCTTTGGAAGAGGGTTCACAGCTGTGCTGTGCATCTTCCTGTTTTATTTGTGACTGTGGGTGCCTTTGCAGATCCATTTGTGACTAAATTCACAAAAATGTAGTCACAAAAAAATGAGAAGAAGCAATATGCAATTGTCCTTTGAAACTGATTTGCAAACCCTTGTTTATTTCAGCTCAGTGTTTTAAAATGATATTCACAATAATGTGAATGTCTCTTCCCGCCCCAGCTCCTTCTACGGTCTGTGCATGTTTCTGAATCGTACGGCTGAGCTTTAATCCTCAGAAACCAGGGACAGCTGTCCGTGGACGGCGTGCTTTTCTGGAAGGATCTCTCCACTGGACCACTTACAGCTGGTGGGAATTACCTGAGCCATGGTGGTGGAAAAACCCACATCGGTCAGGGCGCCGTGACTAATATAGTCTAACATAGCTTTTACAAAGAAGTAATTAATTTATAAGCACAAAATGGCCAGAATGATTTATAGAAATAAAATAAATAGATACTGAATATAAGTATCTATTGTCGATGTCGTCACCGGAGGCGGTGTAGACATGCGTGAATAGATGGAAAATGGGGCTGTGGATTAGCTACCAGTTCTGCCCTCTGTTGCCTTGGGAAAATTAACCCCTCTAAGCTTCAGTTTTTAAGGTGCTTGATGGAGATAATGTTTTCTACTTGTCTGCAGCGTGGTGCATGGCACAAGCAGATGCCTTAAATATTGGTTTCCTTTTCTTTTTCCATCATACATAAGTATTTATTATGTGCTAGAAGAAATTATTCTTCATGATGATGTCAATTATTTTTTATTGACTTGGCTTTTATTTGGCTTTTGACGATATTTTAAATTGTTACATAATCAGTTACCCTTGATCATGACTGTATTTGGTAGATACAAAATAGTTACCGTTCCTTCCGTGAGCAGCGCAGTCGGCTCTGTGCTCATGTTCGCTGGCACCATGCTCACCCAGGGCTTTCCTCTTTCCTTCCCAGCCCTTGAATCTCCTCCCTCCCACCATCCTCCTGATGAAACACAGTCCGAAACCATAGCCTGTTTAGAGGTTGTGGCACATGGCCATCTTCAATATAGCAGTCCACTCTGAATTTAAATTTGTCACCATTTTCCTTAGAGGGAATGAGAAGGAAAATGAATTTAATTTAGTATAAAAAATAAACATTTCTGGGCACTGGAAACGTCTGTGGTGTTTTAAGAGCTGTTATCATTAATCAGTCAAGCATGTTTACCCAGACCCAGGATTGCTTATGAAACTGAACCGCACGCCCTGGAGCCCTTCAATGAGAGATGGCCACCAAAAGCTGAGGCAGAGAGTGCGTGTTCCCGGTCCCTATCACAGGCCCCAGCTGCTCACGGGGCTGGCGTCTCTCAGAGCATGCTCCTCATGGCTGAAAGGAGGTGACACAAAGCCGTAGCTGGAAGTATTAGAAAGCACCGTGGGTCCTATTGTTACCTTGTGGCTCTCCAGTTCTGGCTCAAGTATTTTCTTGTGGTTGTGCTTTTAATAGTTTATCCTGTTATAATATTCAAAGGCAACATCGTCTGCATGAATTCTTTTTATGCCAGTTGCAAAACAGCCATGATAATTATTATCGTTAGGTAATTCTCACCACAGAAAAGGGAGCATGGCATCTGCCTGGCGGGGAAGGTTATTTAGGAGCCGACAAAGCCAGGAGGTGGGCAGGCAGCACTCGCAGTCCGCGCTGGAATGAGTGGAGTCTGGGTGGGGAGAGCCGGTGCACATGTCACTTGAGTGTGCGCCTCCACTGCCCACGAGACACTTCCCTTAGAAACGGAGGCAGAAAGGAAGCCCAACATAGAAAACGTGAAACCAGAAAACAGCAGATTCATTCATTCAATACACATGGATTGAGCTCTAATTACGTGCTTGACGCAGGTCTAGGCTCTAGTGAGGAACCTGAAACGAACGAGGCAGCACTCTTCCCTGCCCAGGTAGCACAGGCGTTCCAGAGGGAGAGCGCGATAATGAGCACACACATATTTAATATGACGCCCGATGGGGGAGCATTCTACTGAGAAAGCAGAGAGCAAGGGGAGGAGATCAAGGCTCACTGGAGGGCAGGGGGCCTATTTCACATGGAGGTCGTGGTAAACATCTGAGGGGGATGACATTTGGGAAGTGACCTAATGAAGTGAGTAAATCGTGAGAATTTAGGGAAGGAGGGAAGTGTTCTAAGTGGAAAGGACCAGCAAGTGCAAAGGCCCTGAGGCCTACATGAATGTGATCGGGAAGAGCAAAGTGGTCCTCCAGGCAATCACGGAAGGAGAGGGCAAGAGCAATGGGGTGGAGGTGGATGCGCTACACAGGAAGCAGGTCAGGCCGGATCCCACAGGCTGCACATGAGGAGTGTGGATGGAATTCTGGGACTGTGGTGGGCAGGGGAGAAGATGATGATTTGTGTGTATAGAGATCAGCTATAGGGTTGCGAGAGTCTGAAACATGGAGAAGAATTCGCAGGCATTTGCGTTAGCCTAGGCCTGCAACAGTGATGGCTCGGAAAGGAGTGGAGGCAGATGTGAGGAGCAGGTGCATTTGAGCTGTGCTTTGCAGGTGGAACTGGGGACCTTGCTGATGGAGTGAATGTGGGGAGGGTGAGAAAAAAGGTAAACTATTATAGCATAGTGCTTACGAACAAAGACTAACCCCAACCCTAGGGTTAGGAGATGATAAGAGCCTACGTTGTTCAAGTCCTGTCTTTGCTCCTTACTCACTGTGTAAATTTGGGCAAGGTGTTTAACCTGTCTGTGCTCATCTGTCAAATGGGGATGATCATAGTATCTCCTTCAACTGGGATTGTGAGTGTGCACGGGACACACACACACACACACATGCACACATACACGCGTGTTTGGAACAGAATCTGGCCTCCAATAAGAATATATGTATTAGTAATTATTATTATTGGTGAATTAAGAAATTAGGTGAATTTGATGACATTTACTGAGATGGAGAAGACTGGAGGAGGAGTGAATTTTGGGGAAAATCTTAGCAATTCTGTTTTGGAAGTGTTCAGTTTACAATGTTTATCAGATCTATACACAGAGGTGTTGAGCTGGACATGGGAATCTGAAGGTCCCAGGGAAAAAGGAACTGGAAATATAGATGTGATCTTTAAAGCATGACTCCTGAAAGAGATCAGGAACATTGAGAGCTTGGGGAAAGTAGGAAGAGTCAGCAAAGGGAGTTAAAAGAGAGGGCCAACAGTGTTGGAGGGAATAAAGTGTTCATTTTCTAAGAGAAATAGTGCTTCAAGAAAGAGGCAACGTCAACTCACAAAGTCCAGTAAAGTTTGGAGGCTTGGCCATGGATGCTGCAACTTGTACAAGAGCGACTTCGGTGTTGTGTGAGGTCAGAAGCCTTTGCGGAGTGGGCGTGGAGAGCAGGCAGGTAAGAAAGTGCAG
>NW_012117332.1:1866795-1872239 GCF_000951035.1 Colobus angolensis palliatus | reverse complement strand
TTGCCCAGGCTGGAGTGCAGTGGCATGATCTCGGCTCACTGCAACCTCCGCCTCCCGGGTTCAAGCGATTGTCCTGTCTCAGCCTCCTGAGTAGCTGGGATTACAGGCACCCGCCACTGTGCCCAGCTAACTTTTTGGATTTTTAATAGAGACGGGGTTTCACCATGTTGGCCAGGCTGGTCTCGAACTACTGACCTCAGGTGATCTGCCTGCCTCGGCCTCCCAAAGTGCTGGGGTTACAGGCATGAGCTACCGTGCCTGGCCCACTAATGCTTCTTAACCTGTCCCTTCCTTTATGGACTTCATTGTGTCTCCCCAACATTCACAGGTTGAAGTATGTGACTGTTTGTGGAGATCAGACCTATAAGGAGGTAACTGAGGTTAAATGAGGTTGGAAGGGTATAGCCTTGATCCAACAGGACTGATGTCCTTATAAGAAGAGAGAGAGGCATGGGGGCCATGGGAGGACACAGCAAGGGGTGCCATCTGCCAGACAAGGAGAGGTCTCAGAAGAAACTAGGCATGCCTACCTCGATCTCGATCTCTGACTTGCAGCCTCTGGAACTGAAAAATGTGTTGTTTAAGCCAACCTGTCTTTGGTACTTTGTCAGAGCAGCTGGAGCTGACTAATACACTTCACGTCACATAACCTATTTGAATGATACGACCTCCATGACACCTCTTTAATCTCTTCCCTCTCCAGCAACCCCACTGCTGGTGCCCTCATTCAGGCACTCACTACCTTCTTCCTGCACTGTTACAAAAGTCTTCATACTGGTTTCGTGTCTGCCCCAATCAGCCCGCTCCCTACACTCTTTCCAAGTCATCTGTCTTAGGACCAGTGCCAGCAATAGGATTAACTGGAGTCAGAGCTTCCCTCTAAGGCGCTTCACCTGTTGGAGAGCTGGAGAAAATTGGAAGAGGATGCTCACTGTGGGTGCGGGTTCTTACACACCACAGGAGTATTGAAAGACAGAAACAAGCTGTAAACCCAGAGACAGGCTGGGAAGAGTGAGCCCCGGCAGCCACAGTGGCCATTTGGCACAGGAAGTGGAATTTATTCATTCGTTGATTTGCTCAATAATGTTGCATAAGCACAAATATATCTCTGACTTTGTTGAGCTTCTCTCCTGGTGGGTGGAGACACTTAACACAGGCACAAGTCAATGAGATGATTTAGGATAGAGAGGGGTGCTATGAAGATTCTGAAAAGGGCAGTGGGATGGTGGGAAGGGGTGCTTCTGGTAGCATGGTCAGATAAGTGCACAGAGGAAGTGGCAGGACTCCTGTCCTGTCAGATGAAGACTCCTCTCCCGAAAGATGAGAGGGAGCTGGCCATGCAGGGGAATAACATCCCATGTAGAGGAAACTGCTCCTGCAAGAGTGGATAAGATGGATGGAGCCTACAGGCAGGGTCAGAGGGATTTCAGGTGTAGTGGACTAAGAAGCGCTAGATATAGCATCTTCGTGGCCATGGGAGGTGCGTTTTATCCTAATTAGACTGGTGGCCTCTGGGGTTTGTGAACTGGGAGATGGTAAGATTTTCTCTCTATTTTAAGGTGGTCCTGGCTGCTGAGGGTGGAGGTGTGGCTGCTGCACTGGAGTGTCAGCAATAGGAATCGGCAGGGGATGGAAGGCTCCGAGTTTATTTGAGCAGTTAAGCTGCTGGGATTTGCTGTTAGGTGGAAGATGTTTGTGAGTGAAAGAGGGGCATTAAGTGTCGAGGAGGACGGTGGTACCATGAACTGAGAGAAGCAGGTTTGGGTGTGCCGATTTGGAGCTACAGTTTAGCCTGGGTGGGTTTCAGATCTAGTCGTGCGTTACCTCGTGATGGGGACACACTCCGGGAAATTCATCAGGCACAGGGTTTGTTGTGTGAACATCAAAGAGTGAACTTTCACAAACCTGACACAGCCCTAGCTTGCCCAGCCTGCTGACTGCGGCCACTCATGGCCCAGGATGGCTTTGAATGCAGCCCAACACACATTTGTAAACTTTCTTAACACATTTTTTTTTTTCAATTTTTTTTTAGTTCACCAGCTATCATTCGTGTTCGTGTATTTTATGTGGGACCCATGACAATTCTTCCAGTGTGGCCCAGGGAAGCCGGAAGATCAGACACTTCTAGTGCAGCTGTTGCTCCGGGGCTGCAGACCTGCCCAGCATGTGCAATTGCGACACAATGGTATTTGTGTATCTTGACATAGAAAGGTAGAGTGAAAACATGGTATCTTGTTATCTTATGGGTCCACCATCATAGATGCAGTCTATCATTGACTAAAATTTTGTTATGTGTCACATGATGTTAGTGCTAGATGTTGCAGAAAGGGAGATTGGCCAGTGTGTTCACAGATACCACTTAGGAAGTAAGAGAAGGGCCCAGATGGAGCACTGGACTTGGCCAGAGGAAAGTTGTTGGTGCTTTTGAAAAGAGCCATTTTCGCTGAGCCATGAAGATGAAAACTGCTTTCACCAGAGCATGTTCAAGAGAGAAGGTGAGGCCAGAAGGTAGAAAGTTTTGTGGAGAAGAGTAGAGCCGTGGGGGTGGGAAATCTCAAAGAGATGTGGGGTAAAAGAAGGAGTTATTTATGCTGAACTAGAGCAAGGCTTGCTTATCTCCTGCCGGAAATGAAGCCGTCCAACTGGTGGTGCAGGAGACGGGGCCTGTCAGAGAGAGCTGGGCTCTCCCGCGGCTGGGTGAGATGGGGCACGGAGCACACGTGATAGTGCTGAAAAAGCTGAAGCCGGGGAATGGAGGTTTTCTCCGTTAGAAGAAATTGTTCTCCTAATGATATCAGGAGGATTTTTCTCCTAATATCACTATCTGATACTTTTATCTTTTATGCTATGAATATTAAATGCTGTTTGACTTTGATGGTACTATATAAACAAGAGGTATAATGCAAGTACCAACATTATATTGTAATTTAAAGAATAATTTAATGAATGTAATGACTATTCAAATATTGCACTAAAAATTTACCACAAAGTAACAGCCTTTCACTGTATTTATAGCAGATTGAGAAAAATGTCCCTTTTGGGGAGAATAGCAATAGACCGACTTTTGGATTTGAAAATCAGCGTCCATTTCCCCTGCAGACTTTGGAAATGACCGTTTGCTTATGAGCTCCAAGCACCCACTAGAGGGCGCGTACAAAGGCCTTTCCAGGCGCGCAAAGGAACCTCCAGAGCCCTTTCCTCAGGAGGCCGGCCTGAAACCAAATGTCAACAGTTCTGCTTCATAACAATGATTACTTACTTGTTGCTATTTCCTAGGCAGCGAATTTAAGGGTAATGATCAGAAAGCTAAAGTTAGACAACTAAAGTTTTCTCCTTACTTGAACATTTCTTTTGTAAGAGCACATCTGTTAAACAGAAAAGATGAATATTGTTAAGCTTTAGCAGAGGCGTGTAAGTTCCTGAAGTCTTTTGGGATGAAAAAATGAAATCAAAATGCGAAATGCAATAATGATGTATTCTGAAAGAAACTCCTCTTTGGTATCCTGCTATCAAGCAGGCTTAGTGGGAAGTGAGTATGTAGAATCCGACTGCCATTTCTCTATGGAAAAAAAGCCAGTGAGGTCTTTCCTTTCTTACCCAGTGCATTCCCTGATTTTACACATTCAATAAGTTCCAAGCCAAGAAATGCATTTTTCTTTCTTTTGATGATTTTCCGTGGTTCCTTAGGATGGTTTGTAGAATATATTGTGGCTCTGTTGACCTCTGCAGGCAGTTTCCAGATTTTCGTGGTTTCCTCTACAGCTGTGGGTGTTTCTCTCGTGAAACCACAGGTCAGTTCAGAACCACAGAACTTATCCTGACAATTAGAATTTTAGCCACTGTCCTGTGGGATTTTCAGAGCTACAAGGACTCCATACTTTCAATCCAGATCCTTAAATTAGAACCATCTGATGCCCGAAACATTCATGGATTATCCAAGGATTCGAGGTCAACCTTTCTCAGTTTTTTATTGAAAGTTAGCACATGCCCATCTCCTGCATGTCCCCACAAATACCCTCCCTAGAATGCAAGATCATGAGAATGAGGATTTGGCCTTCCTGTGTGTTCTTGTGCCTGCCCCGTTGCCCAGTACCTTGCCTTTGTAGCGTGGCTGAGTCCTTTCTTCGGGTCTCATTTGGAGCAGTGGGCTTCAAACGTTAGATTGCATTAGAATCTGCTGGAGGGCTCAATAAAACATGATTTCTGGGCCCCATCCCAGAGTTTCTGATTCATAAAGTCTGGGGAGTGGAAGAAAATCTGTATTCTAACAAGTTTCCAGGCGATGCTCTTGATGTGAGAACTAAGTGTTGAGTCCCACAGGGTTTAGAACATGATGAGTTCCACCAGAAAGAAGAAAAGGGCACACCTGATGCTGCAGAGTTCGGTTTAGACTGAGGGAGGGAACACGGCTAGTCTTCAGTGGAAAGATAACCCTCGTCAAGGGCATCGCTGATCTTTGAGCCACGTGAAACGTGTAACGCCTGTCAATTGAATGGGGCCTATGGGCATGGAAAGAGGATGGTATGGAAATCGTCAGGTTGTTTGTTTGGAACTGAGTACTTCTCACGGGTTCCCTGTGCATTATATTAACACTATGATGGTGTTTAAAGTATGAATATTAACTACTTACACTTTTTAGCAAAGGAAGTATTTGTCTCAGTGATATCTACAATGGACGGATTCATTTCTCCATTCATTTTTCGGGAGGCGTGGGTTTGGTTTGGTCCTGGCTTTGCAATTGCAGGCAGGAACCAGCAGGAGAACTGATCATCCGCCCCCACGTGGTATGTCTGCTGGAGGCAATGTTGCCTTTCCATCTCCAGGGGAAGTCCTCCTGGCCCACTCCCTCTCTCAGCCTGGGCTCTTGGAAGCCGAACTTCGACTGAATCCGTTTCTGCAAGATCTAGGCTTTTTCAACCTGTTTGGATATCTGTTTCTTTAAAGAACCCAACATACGCAGCTTCTAAGTTTATGCTTTTCAAACAGGTGTGTGTATGTGTATCTCCTGCCATGTGCCAGGGGACATGAAAGAGCACAGAGTCAGCGTGGCACCCTGGAGCAGGGATTCCAGGATTAGCCAAGTTGGAGGTTTTGGGTGGAACTGGCATGCGGCCTGTGCCCTGCACTATGCCACCTCTGTTGCAGCGTAGTGGACAGTCCCCATGCGTGCCTTCCCCTGAGGGCTCGTGGAATCTCTCAGCTTCTTTACCAATGGTCTTTCTCTAGAGCAGAAGTACCTTCTCAGGCAGCAGTTAGCCATTGTGGAGGTGCCAAGGGAGTTAATGCCCCTGGGAGCAACTCTTGGTCCTTGGAGGCGGGAGTCGGCACCCACTGAATGTCAGCACACGTTTCCCACCTTCCAGCCCTTCCAATGTCAGCACACATTCCCACCTTCCAGCCCTTCCAATGTCAGCACACATTCCCACCTTCCAGCCCTTCCAATG
>NW_012117332.1:1830872-1866720 GCF_000951035.1 Colobus angolensis palliatus | reverse complement strand
CATTCCCACCTTCCAGCCCTTCCAATGTCAGCGCACATTCCCACCTTCCAGCCCTTCCAATGTCAGCACACATTCCCACCTTCCAGCCCTTCCAAGGGATGATTCTCAGAAGTGTGTTCTCCTGGGTTCCTCCAAAGCTCTCAGTGAGACCCAGCTCCAGTTGCCCATAGTGGCAACCCAGCTCAACCATGCCCTCCTAAAGGCTCTTCTTTCCTCCCTGACCTTTCTGCCTGCACTCAAGTCTTTCCTCAGTTTGCAAAACCAGGACACACAATATTTAGTATCTCTCAAATGTAAAATAACTGGAGTGCAAACGTCAAAGAAAATTCAAGATGCATAGTAGTGTTTAAAGAACAACATGGGGCTGTCGTCATATATTAGACACTTGCTTTCCCTTCCACAAAAAGAAAAGGAAAACAATTGCTCTGTGTTCTAAAGAAGATTCGTTATTTGCTGTCTCTTTACCCACTGCACACATACACCTCAGACGTTTTGGCTTCACACCCCACTTTTCCACTGAAACTCCTAATCAGTAGCTTCTGAATCTCCCTATCCATGAGTATGGGCATTTTTTCCATTTGTCTGTGTCCTCTCCGGTTTCTTTGAAGAGTGCTTTGCATTCTTATTGCAGGGATCTTTCACCTCCCTGGTTGGCTGTGTTCCTAGGTATTTTATTCTTTTTGTGGCAGTTCTGAATGGTATTGCCTTCCTGATTTGGCTCTGAGCTTGGCTGTTGTTGGTGTACAGAAATGCTACTGATTTTTGTCCATTGGTTTTGTATACTGAAACTTTGCTGGAGTTGTTTATCAGCTGAAGGAGCTCTTGGGTTGAGACGGTGGGGTTTTCTAGATATCGAATCGTATTGTCTGCAAACAGAGATAATTTGACTTCCTTTCCTCCTATTAGGATGCCCTTTATTTCTTTCTCTTGTCTGATTGCCCTGGCCAGGACTTTCAATACTATGGTGAATAGGAGTGGGGAGAGAGGGCATCCTTGCCTAGTGCCAGTTTTCAAGGGGAATGCTTCCACCTTTTGCCCATTCAGTATGATACTGGCTATGGTTTGCCATAGATGGCTCTTATTATATTGAGGGCAACCTAGGCAATATCACTCAGGACATAGGAACTGGCAAAGATTTCATTATGAAGATGCCAAAAGCAATCACAACAAAAGCAAAAATTGACAAATGGGATCTAATTAAACTAAAGAGCCTCTGCACAGCAAAAGAAACCATCAACAGAGTACACAGACAACCTAAAGAATGGGAGAAAATCTTTGCAAAGTGTGCATTTGACAAAGGTCTGATATCTAGGAACTTAAACAAATTTGCAAGAAAAAAACAAACAACCCCAATAAAAAGTGGGCAAAGGACATCAACAGACACTTTTTGAAAGAAGACATACATATGGCCAATCAGCATATGAAAAATATCTAAGTATCACTAATCATTAGAGAAATGCAAATCAAAACTATGATGAAATACCAGTCAGAATAGCTATTACAAAAAAGTAAAAAACTAACAGATGCTGGTGAGGGTGCAAAGAAAAGGAAAGGCTTATACATTGTTGGTGGGAGTGTAAATTAGTTCAGCCATTGTGGAAAGCAGTGTGGGGCTTCTTGAAAGAGCTAAGAATGGAACTATTTAACCCAACAATCTCATTATTGGGTATATACTCAAAGGACTATAAATCATTTTGTCATAAAGACATGCACATATGTGTTCATTGCATCACAATTCACAATAGCAAAGACGTGGAGTCAACTTAAATGCCCATGAATGAATGGCAGACTGGATTTATGCCATTCAAAAAAAATGTGGTAGGCATACACCATGGAATACTATGCAGCCATTAAAAAGAATGAAATCGTATGCCTGGCAGGAACATGGATGGAATTGGAGGTCATTATTCTTCACAAACTAATGCAGGAACAGAAAACCGAATACTACATGTTCTCACCGATAAGTGAGAGCTGAATAACAAGAACCAATGGACACAAAGAGGAGAACAACACACACTGGGGCCTCCCTGAGGATGGAGGGTGGGAGGAGGGAGAGGAGCAGAAAAAAATATCTGTTGGCTATTAGGCTTAGTACTGCCATGATGAAATAATCTGTACAACAAACCCTCGTGACACAGGTTTACCTGTATAACAAACCTGTACATGGACTCCTGAACCTAAAATAAAAGTTAAAAAAGAAAATTAGCCAAGGATGGTGGCACGTACCAGCTACTTGTGAGGCTGAGGTGGGAGGATCACTTAAACCTGGAGCCTGAGACTGCAGTGAGTCTCATGGTCTGTGATCATGCCACGGCACTCCAGCCTGGGTGAGAGCGCGAAACCTTGTCTTTAAAAAACAAAAATTGTTCTAAAGTAATCAGAGAGATCCCCATATTTTCTATCTGTAATTTACCTGTCATAGGCAAGGCAGCCTTCTTCTTGTTTTGTTTTGAGATAAGGTCTTGCTCTGTTGCTCAGGCTGGAGTGCAGTGGTTCCATCTAGGCTCACTGTAGCCTCGACCTCCTGGGCTCAAGCAACTTTTCCACTTTGGCCTTCCAAGTAGCTGAGACCACCGGTGTGTGTCACCGTGTCTGGCTACCCAAAAACAAAAATATTTTGTAGAGATGATGTCTCATTATGTTGCCCAGGCTGGTCTCAAAACTCCTGGGCTCAAGCAATCCTCCTGCTTCAGCCTCCCTAAGTAGTTGGGATTATAGGCATGAGCCACCATGCCTAGGCTCATTTTTCAGAAGCAAGGTCACCAATTATTTTACCTGTGCTTTTCTTTCTCTATGATCTGGTGGCTCCCTCTCCTCTCTTCTGCCCTCCTCCTTCCCTCTCTCCCCTTCCCTCCTCCCCTTTCCTCGTCTCTCCTTGCAACTCTGAGTGCTCAAATGCTTGTATCAGTGAGCTGTTCGGACTCTTCCTTCTTATAAACATCGTGCTTTTCTCTTTAGCTCATGGCCGAGTTTCTTAGCAAAGTGCTTTATGGAAGTGTAGGGAATAGAAATGTCACATAAAAATGGAATGAGTTGTGAAAACAGGCAGTTCCCATCTCCCCCAAGATAGGCAAATCTTTTAATGACCTCCCTGGGAGGAGGGAGCCAAGGGCATATTCAGATTTTATGGCACCGTGGTTCAGGATATTGAATGAATACAGTTATTTCATGATTAGAAATAAAATGCACTTCAGAAAATCTTTAAAATGCCCAACTGTGCAAAGATAAATTTTACTATATTCATGACTATTCATTTTAATAGTTCTTTTTCCAGTTACTTACCATAGGTCTTATGTAATACTTTTGGCAGAATAAAGCAAAGTACCATTTCTGCTTTCAAAACAGATCAGTTAATACATTCAAAGCTATTGTCTTTTTCCTCGTCAAAGATGGCATTGTTAGAGCCAGCATATATAAACTTTCTTCCCTGCTGAGTAGACCACGTGGAAAAACGCTTATTTTTTCTTATAAGAATAAAATTGCAATCTTTCAACAGAACATGTTGATTATGCCATCTGGCACATAATTTCTTTGCTTAAATTAAGCTGAGAAATCAATTCAGTGTTGAAAGATATTATCCGTTTAGCTTTTTTTTTTTTTTTTTTTTTTTTTTCCAGGCAATGTGAGAGAGGGGAAAAAATAAGTTGTTTTCTTTTCTAAGTATGTGAATTATATAGGTCTTGAATATTTTCTTCTACATAGGGGAAAATTATAATTTATAAGTAGATAGCTACGATCCACTGGGATTTCTTGTTCTGAAGTTATGCTAAAGCTATACTGCATTACCGGAACCTGCCCTGGAAGACCAGGTGACTGTCAGTTGAAGATTAGCATCAGTTGATGGATGGTGTGATCAAATGATAGTAAAGGCCTGTCGTAAGAGTTCTCTGCATTTTGCTCAGACTTTTCTTTGTTAAGTAGTTTGTGAGTTCAGGTTGTTGCCGACAGTAAAGACACACAAAAAATGAGCCTAATACACAAATCTGGCTGCCCCCTAGGGCTACCTAGCAAAATTAAGGAACTAAGAGGTGGTGGGAACTCGTAAGAACAGAGTGGAAATGACGACTTCTTAACTGGACAGCAGAGGACTGCTCCAGCAGGATTGCCCCGTCAGTTTCTTCCTTGGTTCTCTCCTACCACACGTCTGTGGAGGTGTAAATCAACACTCGGTCACCAAAGACCTTCCAGGTGAATAGCTGAAGCCATGAATAGCCCTTGACCATGAGCTGATCATGAGAGATGCTCTTGGGAAGCTCAACAGATGTGACAAATGCCAGAGAAAAAATGAGCCTTGAACTGGAAGTTGTTCATATGGTAGAAAAGTGGGGGAAAGATGCAAATTAGTTGGAAGTTTTGCCATCATCTGTTGCAGTTGTTTTACAAAGTCATCTTTAAAATAATGATTGAATGTTAAGTTTTGTTATTTAAATAGTGATTTATTAAAATTAAGAAATAAAGAATGGGAAATTCACACTGATGGAGAGGTGTCATACAGAAACCAACCGTCTGGGGTTTCACAAAAACACCCCTGTCCTGGGTCTTTGATGCCCACCTGCCTGTTGATGTCATTATCCACCTGCCAACTGCCTGGGGCATTTGGGAGAAAAGAAACCTTAAGTGTGTTCATACGCGGGGAAGTTTACGAAGTAAGTGCAAGCATCACAGATGGAGTTTCGAGAAAGCCTAGATCTGAACTCCAGCTCAGCAATAGGTTCACGATGTATTTGAAAAAAGGGTAATGTAATTTTTGCTGCAAGGACTTTGCATAATAGTAATAATAATACTTTTCATCACAGTTAGCTTTCAAAGCCTATTCATGTGAATTATATGCTGTGCTTCTCATTAACCTCCTGCGAATCTAGTATAATGGAGACACCGAACATAACAGTGGATGCTGAGTTGGAGTGAGATCCGAGGTTTTGGAACTGAGGAAGCTGAAGTCATTGAAAAATGGCTTGTAATACTTGGCATGTATGCTTAAGACATGCTTGTTCACCATGGTACCAATTTAAAGTCAGAGCTAATTGCATGGATTTATAAAAATGAGGGCAGTGTATCCCGGAATCTGGCAGTGACAGCTTTCTCTCAGGGTGATCCCTATGTCACACCGTCTGAGATACAGGATTAAAGAGCAGAAGCCGCTGTCCTGATTGATGGTGGAGTGCCCCGTTCCGAGGCAGGGCTCCCATACTGTAGCTCTGCCTGGCTGGATCCCTGTAACACTCAAAAACATGTCCCTGCACTTTGGGAGTCTGATTCCGTACTCTTGCACCTCAGCAAACAAGAGAGAGAGAGAGAGATCGAGAGATCAGGCAAGAAAGTAGAAAAGAGCAAAGGCACATTGGCAAGAATGATTTCAAAGTCTCACCACTCCTGCTGGAAAACCCCAGTTCCTGAAACATTCTGGAAGAATCTGTACCTAAGTGCCCCTGGGAAATAATTTCTCTGATTGGCACCTTAGCTTTTCAATTCTTTTAGCAGTGAATCAGCAAGTCCATTTGCGGGAAGAAGAAAGCTAATATAACGAGACATTAAACCACAGCCCGTGAGAGTCCACCTACTTGCTTTAGAGAAGCCAGCCCCACTTTCCCTGACCTGGCCGACCATTTATCTCAAGAGTCTAGAATCACCGGAGCTACCAGGGGGCTGCTCCAGTTTTTCTATTGGTTCAACAGAAACGTGGAGAATTCCTCAGGGCAAGAACTTAATTTTAAATAGTGAATTAGAAGACTATTAAGTCCAAACTCAATCTCTTCCATCTCCTCATCATGGCTTATGGTTCTACCAACGCCCCGGGCTCTGCTGACCGCCTTTGTTGACTATTGCCAAACACTACGAGGCACAAAAAAGAAACGATATTAGTAGAAAATGGATTGCCCATATTTTCAAGGCTGGGGAAAGGCATGAGCTGAAGAATTTCTAATAAAATTGTGAGTCTCACACAATTTGAACTTCCTACCTTTGCAATATGAAATGTACATTTTATATACAATTTCCATGCCAATTTACAGGTGTTAAATTGGGAACAGGAGTAGAGTACAGACAAAGGGGGATAATCTAATCTAACAGCTACAGAGTTCAAACAAAGTTTGTTTCCTTTTTTTAATATCATCTGGATGTCTGCAACATTTCATGCAAATCAATCTTAATTTACTATGTGTTTCGGCCCTTTCATAAAATAGTCTGACCATGCTATTTCTACATTTTAGCTGTAAAATTATCCATAAATATCCATAACTTACTACATTTTTAATATGTGGGTTGATTCACTTAGTGTAAGAGTCGGAAAGAAGAAAGAGTCCAGGTGGAGAAATCTAGCCTTTACCAGTTCCCCAAAGCATTTCTGACACCAGCGTGTCATTTAGACTCAGGAGACCAGGTTGCAAAGACTGCGTCCTTGGACTTTCTCTAGTATTTTTTACTACCACAAGCCTAGGTTAACTTTGGCTTGACTGCAGATCTACACATGGTCAACCTAGGTGAGAACTTTGCAAGAACTCTCAGGTAAATTTGGGCTGCAGTGAACGATTTTATCAGTGACCTTGGTAACCCACTCACTGGGCTCAGCTTGACTCTGAAAGTCTGTCTTTTGACAGAATTTCTGTTGATGGAATTTCATGTTGGAGAATCAGTGAAGTGGAGCCATCCCCATGTCAGTGACTAGAAGAAGTGCAGCATTCGGCCAGGGAGGCTGCCCTCCCATGGTGGTCAACTGGTTGGTCAAGTGAGTCTCAAGCCAGGAAAGCACAGGGAAGCCCAATACTTGCTATTTCTTCGTGGAAGTCTGGAAACGTAGAGAGGAGCTCTTCCATTGAGTTGGAGGAATTGGAGGTGGCGGCACAGAGACTCCTTGGAAGGCCTCCTCCGAGAAGTTTCTATAAGCTTGTGTGTGTGTATGCCCCGGTTTTTACAGGACCACATCCTCCAGACCACCCATCCATCTCATGCAGGCACAGCGTGTCACTGTGCCCGTCTCCTGACGGCGAGTCTGACATTATTGGGGCTTTTGCTGTTGTATTGACTTGTGGCTGAGAGAGATCAGCGTTGTGTTACTTGGATTTAGTATGCTGAAACTCATTTCTTTTCCACATTCCAAGAGGATTTCTTCCCTGAAAATAAAAGGGGGCACAGGAAAGCAAGTTCCAAAGTTTCTATTCAAATGTAATCCCTCATATCCTCTCTGGGCGCCCCCCAAAAGGACAGTTGTTTTTAAAAGGAAAATATCAGTTAAGACATCCCATGTTACTAAAGGAACCTTTAACAAGTCGTTTGGCCTCCTGGCAGGACCACACTCTGAGCAGAGATCACAATCTATCCCTTTCTTTAAATCTCCAAAGCGTTTTTGAAACGGTTAATAATAATAAACAAGATAAGGGAATCCAGGTGGCATGGTCACGCGGACACCAGCAGCGGTGCCTCTATGTTAGGTGTCAGCCAATTTGCAGAACAAAGCTGACCACGTTTTATAAGTAGTATTCTAAGAAGCAAAGTATTATGGACCTTTCAGAACATGTGCTTCTGTTTATTCTTTGTCAGCATGCTGGGGCACCTGTGTTAGTTTTATGCCACTGCATGCAGACTCTTTGAGGAGGAGAATTCTGGTAAGTTCCAGCTGTTATTTCACCTGTGAGAGAGAGAGAGAGAGAGAAAAAAAAAAACAAACGAAAAAAAAGCCTTCCTGGAACTTTCAACCTGAAGCACTAAAATTATTTGGAAACCAATACCACCACCAATTGAGATGCGAAAACAGTTAATATTTCAATATATGAATTCCATTTATTAAATGCCTAGTATAAAAAAAGAACACATTGGTTCTTCTTAGGGGTAACGACAGCAGTAACTAAAATTAACTAAAAATTAACATATTTACAAGATTAACGTAGTGTTGTTTGTGTTATTGTGAGAAGAACTGGGTGTCACCATTAGTTATATTGCTTACAGTTATTCAGGGGTTACTAGTTGTGATTTATGAGGTACTCTGCTAAGTACTACATATATATATATATATACATTGTCCCACTAAATACTCACAATAGCCCCCGTGAGTGAACTATCAGCATCCTGCTTATCTAGACAAAGAAATCGAAACTTTGAAAGGTGAAGTGATTTGCAAAAGCTCTGTCAGGCAACAAGCTAGGTAACTGGGAGTCAGACCCAAGCATCTGGTTCCAGAGGCTGGGTTCAAAGCACTGAACTAACGTCTCACAAACGCTGGGTCCCTGAACACTGTGTGCGATCCTTACAGACAGAATGTGGAGGAACTTCACATGTGTAGGAATGTCATGTATTTATTTGTTTTTTGACTCTCCTCTCCATTAAAATGTAACCTCTGTAGGACGGGGCCTTTGTCTGGCCTATTCACAGCTCTATTTCCAGCTCCCCAGAATGTGTCTCACAAAGTGGATGCTCAAATAAATACCTGCGAAATGAACCAATAACTAAAACTGATGATTTTTATTACTTGGAATGAAGACAAAAGTAGGTTTGTAAAGACAATTATTGAGGGAATGTGAAGGGAACTAGTAAACGATGAAAGTACCGATGATGTGATGTAGATGACGAGAACCCTGAGAGGGGAGTGAGGAGACCTCAGTGTGGGCAGCATGGTGTACAGCATGTTCCCCTTCTACATGCAAATAGTTAACAGTGAGGCTACGGCACTTTCTGTGCACTCTAAGTCATGAGCAAGATTCATACGTAAAACAAGCCCCATCCGTCAGGGATATGGACGTGTCTGTGTAAATTTAGGAGATTTCTGTAGGAGGTTAGTTTTGCCTCTAGAGTTTGAGTAATTAGCACTATTGAATAAACTGAAAAAATGTTATATTTTCTTTTGAATTCTCCAGCACAAATGACAGTAATCCTCACACACTGATCTGCAGATAAAGAGGGAAGCTATTTTTTTTTCACCGTTTCTGTCTGATTTGGAAACCGAGCAGTGGCTGGTCAGTAATATCATTCTGTTTCTGTTCCACTGTGTGTGACTGTCGTCCAATACCTGTGTACTCTCAGCTTCCATAAATTCGGTAAATTGTATTGGATTAATAGCTGGATGGAACACGGCCAAGAAACCAGTGTGTTAAAGGAGAAAATGTTGGTTATTCTATTTATATTCATTTTACTGTTGAGCCAGCCAATGAACTGAGTTAAGGATGGATGTCAGAGTACAAGGAACTGATTTTCAGTTTGAACAATTCCACTTTATTTCTTCAGAAGTAGCACACAGAGGAGGAAAAACACAGTAACAACAATTGGCTTTTCAATGCTGCATGTTTGCACTAAGATTTTATCATTGAGCATTTTAAGAGAGGATCATGCTGAAAATGAAATCATCTGATAGATACTCTGGGGGATTCTGAGCTGATGGATGACGGTGTGGGCTTGGGGTCTCCTGCCTGGGTGCACGCAGCCCCCAGCCCTGCTTACTTCCATCATCACCACTGCCTGCTCACAGCTCTCAGGAAGGATTCCAGGCGCCTTTCATCGTTCCTGTAGTGAACATGCACCACTCAAAATACCAGTAATTAAATCTCTCATCAGACGAAATGCACAGGACTTGAAGGCTTAAGCGTTTTACATGGGGAGAGAAAAACAGACATGGAAAGCAACCTGAGAAAGACAGCTGTGTGAAGAAAGCCGTTTTTGGAGGGTTGGTGTTGAAACATCCTTTGGGTGGTTTCAGCAAGATCGATAGGAATAAGGGACGTTTCTATAATGCCTGTTTGATTCAGAGTGGACAAAGGGAGAAACTCTTTGTGCAAATGTGCCCTGCTCACTAATTCTGATTGGGCAGCACGGCTGGGAAGCCAGGGGGTGGCTGGAAATGCTGCCGTCACCGTGCTGGTAGACCCTCATAACCAAGGTGACTGGAAGGCTGGGCTCACTTTCAAAGATCCTTACCTGTAAGCTTCCCCGTTATAACTGTTTGACATAGGTGGGCACAGGCAGCCTCCTTTCACTCATTCATTCAAGTACATTTAGTGCAGATTGACACACGCCAGGTGCACTTCCTAGGGGCCGGACATGAACACACAGTGTGACCAAAATCACAAAATCCCTGCACCCACACGGCTTACCTTCCAGTGAGAGAGAGCGAGAAAATAAAAACATATACAAAAGTACAGTATATCGATGTGACCACTAGTATGGAGAAATAAAGAAAGAATGGGGTATTGAGAATCCTGGAGGAAGGCATTCACTGGTGAACAGCGTAATGATAGGGATGGCTCACAGAAAAAAGAAGACAGTTTGCAAAAGAGCTAAAGAGCCAAGTGGATGAGCCATTGAGCTCTGTGGGTACCAGGCTGAAGGGTGATTCAGGCAAAAGGAACAAGAGGTACAAACACCCTGAGGTGGAACATGCCTGATGTTGTTTGGGAAGAACCAAGAGGCCAATGAAATTAGATTGGAGGTCTTCCTTTAAGAATACAGCCGGTGGGGAGTGGGGTCGACTCTGAGTTTAGATTATACTCTGGGATGCTAGGTCTCAAGACTACAGAAAATAATCTAATTAAAATTGCAAATGGCAAGTTTTTTTTTTTTTATTTCTTCAAATACTCAAAAAGAATTAACTTTAATATTTTAATAGCTGGCATTTTCTCTAACTAGTTTGTGGATTGTCAGAGACAATTTTTCATTAATAAAACATCTTTTGGGTATAACAACTTGAAACCAATTCTTTAGAAACATACCACAAGGTTTCTGATGTTCTAATGAATGTTGGCCTTTTTGGAGTTGTCCTTTGGGAAACTGAACACATATTCTGGTAACAGGGTATTACTAAAAATATTTCTGCATTTCCTACTTTGGATTTATTTTTTTTCTTTTTCTTTTTTTTTTCGGAGTTTCACTCTTGTCACCCAGGCTGGAGTGCAATGGCGTGATCTTGGCTCACTGTAATCTCTGCCTCCTGGGCTCAAGCGATTCTCCTGCCTCAGCCTCCGGAGTAGCTGGGACTACAGGCACCTGCCACCTCGTCCGGCTAATTTTTTGAATTTTTTAGTAGAGACGGGGTTTCACCGTGTTAGCCAGGGTAGTCTCGATCTCCTGACCTCGTGATCCGCCCACCTCGGCCTCCCAAAGTGCTGGGATTACAGGCGTGAGCCACCGCGCCTGGCCCAGCTGTGCTTTTTATGGGCAACAAAGATTGCTTTCTGAACTGAAATTGCCCTTGATATTTTGACATGGGTTTGACATCTGCAAAGTTATTTCATATTACAGAAAAAAATATCATGGAAAGAATATGCCCTGTGTACTCACCACGCAACTGAACAGTAAAACGGCACGAGTAGCTTGGAGGCTCCAGTTTGTTTCTCCACCACCGTGTTTCCGCCTCACTCGAAGGAGCCACTGCTCCCCAGTGTATATGTCTATGCTCTGATCTAATCTTCTAGCCTGTTCAGATCCCAGCTTTGCCTCCTCTCTTCAGGTGGCTGGTCCCTTACGATCCAGGAGCTCAGCCACCAGGATTGGGCATCAATGCCAAGGCACAGTCCGTCTCTGGTGAACACCTGCTCACTTCCTGGGATAAGGACTTTCTGTTCGGAGCTCCCTTCCCTTCTGCCAGCTCAGTCACTCATTGTACTAGAACTTCCTGCGTCTTCTCTTTTAATTGTGTTGTACCAGGAGCGGTTTCTGTGAACATTCCGTTTACTCTACCTTATGTTAGATTTTCAAATCACATGCTTTAAGAATAGTAACCAGTTCTGAAAAGAAAACCGTGTCATAGCTTTGGCCTCTTCTCACCCAGTGTGCACGTTTTTAGGCCACATGACTTCAATAATTCATGATGAGGGAACAAATGAGCTTCAGGGCATCAACGTTAGAGGAATGTTCTTGTTCTGTAACAGGGAAAAACAAGAGATCTTTTAAAAATGCTACAATGTGGCAAGGGGAATGAGAGCAAGAATTTAGGTGCTGTTGAGACCAGATCGCTTTAAAAGTCACATGTGTCTTTCTAGTGCCAATTTCATGACAGCATCAAAGCAAGACAATTATTTGCTTTTCCTGATATAACATATTAGAAAGAGTCTAGAAAGTTTCTAGTGGGAAAAAATTCTATATCAATTTTCACCTCATATTAAAACTTTAGTACCTAGGTACTTTTAAAATATATCTCCAGCTTATGAAACTTAGCTGATAGGGAGCATTCTTTTTACACTTAAGCTTAGAAAAGGGAGTTGATTCACACAATTCTTTCACTGGGTTTGAAGTTCTGGCAGAAGTATATTAATTACTGCATTTGATTACAGTGCATTTGATAAGCTGTAGGACTGTCAACTAAAGTTTGTAATGGTTTAAAATTGTAATTAGCAAAGAGATGATCTAATAAAGTATTTACCTCCTTATCAGCAAGTGGAGACCAGGTTAGAGAGAAGAGCATATTATCACGACTATACAGAATCGGGAGAAATGCATGGGTTCTTCAGCATCTATAATTTGGGCCTTTGCATGTGTGTATAATTCCTTATCTAAATAGAACTTTGGCTACTGTTGTGAATTTCTTTTTTAACTTTGAGTGAACTCCTCTGTATTCTGAATATTTTTCAAAACCATTTTTCCTACTTCCGTACCTGAAATGAAGCTTGGTTTTCCCTGGGGAAAATCTGGTCACTCCAAGACATTTGCAGAGAAAGTCATCTATTCCTCGTTACGCTGGTGAATGTGCTGCTTTTCCCTCCCAAGCCTGAGCAGGAGATTAAACTCTGTTTGATACAAATAATAGTATCTTGCCTGGCATCCCACCAATGAGATTGGTTCATTCATTCTTTAATTTTTAAAATTATAATTTTGTATAATATTTGATATTAAAGAATATATGTAACACATATGGAAACTGAAGTATAATGGTAGAATATAAACCCACACAGAAACCAGTGATGTTCCCACTAACTGGCATTTTCCCACACGTTCCTCTTAGGTGCCAGAAGTGAATATTATCTCAATTTTTAAATTTTTATCATCTTCTTACCTTAAAAAATATAATCTTGTTTGTCTATATTTCTAAACAATTGTTCAACTTTTTGGGGCTTGATAATTATAATTTTAAGTGGTCTGAGACTTTCTTTTTACACTCAATATTATATTTCTATGAGTCTTCAATGTCATGTAGAATTAATTTATTTTAAACTATTGTACAATAGTCCATTGTCTAAATAGAAAGAAAATCAATGTATCAATTTTCCTTTCATTGGATATTTGGGCTGTTTTTAGTTTTTT
This sequence comes from Colobus angolensis palliatus, assembly GCF_000951035.1. Taxonomy (NCBI): domain Eukaryota; kingdom Metazoa; phylum Chordata; class Mammalia; order Primates; family Cercopithecidae; genus Colobus; species Colobus angolensis. The sequence continues at coordinate 1,853,502 of NW_012117332.1, read as the reverse complement.
GCTCTTATGAACAGTATTGCTATAAACATTCTTCTACATGCCTCATGGTATACATGTGTAAGACTTTATCTATGGTAGATAGGTAGTCACTGGGTAAATGTTACATATTATAAGATGATGCCAAATTGGTTTCCAAAGTGACTTTCACTTCCACTGGTAGTCTGTAAGAATTCCCATTGTTCCCCTTCTCTACAACATTTGGTATTGTCAGATTTCTTTCCTTCCTTCCTTCCTTCCTTCCCTTCTTTCTTTCTTTCTTTCTTTCTCTTTCTTTCTTTCTTTCTTTATTTCTTTCTTTCTCTTTCTTTCTTTCTTTCTTTTCCTTTCTTTGTTTGTTTGTTTGTTTCTTTCTTTCTCTCTCTCTCTCTTTCTCCCTTCCTCCCTTCCTCTCTCCCTCTCTCCCTCTCTCTCTCTCTCTCTCTCTTTCTCTCTTTCTTTCGACAGAGTTTCGATCTTGTCACCCAGGCTGGAATGCAATGGCGTAATCTTAGCTCACTGCAACCTCCACCTCTTGGGTTCAAATGATTCTCCTGCCTTGGACTTCCGAGTAGCTGAGATTACAGGCGCCTGCCACCACACCCAGCTAATTTTTGTATTTTTAGTAGAGATGGGGTTTCACCATGTTGGCCAGGCTGGTCTCAAACTCCTGACCTCAGATGATCCACCTGCCTCGGCCTCCCACAGTGCTGAGATTACAGGGTGAGCCGCCTCGCCCAGCCCAGATTTCTTAACTCTTGCCAGGTTTTGCCTCTTACCATGGTCCTAATTTACACTCCCACGATTGCTGAGGCTGAGGACACGGCCATATGTATTTCCTCCGCTGTGGAGCACCTGTTTTAATCTTTTACTCGTAATTCTAGTAGGTCATTTGTCCTCATCTTGAGTTTTAGAATTTCTGCATATGTTCTAGATATGAGCCTTCATCAGTGTTACCAGCACACCTTGATATTGCAGGTTTGGTTCCAGACCCCACAATAAAGCAAATCTCACAATACAACCGAGAATTTTGGGGTTTTTCAGTGCATAGAAATGTTATGTTTACATTATACTGTAGTCTATTAGGTGTGAAATAGCATGTTTACATGCTGTATATATAAAAATGTGTATCTATATATAAAATATATGTTGTATACTTAAAGATTATATATTTATACATAAATATGTATTGTATATATATACACCCACATACTGTAATTATTACCAAAAATGCTAACAATCATTTGAGCCTTCAGCAAATCATAATTTTTTTGCTGGCGGAGGGTTTCACCTCAGTATCAACAGCTGCTGACCAATCAGGGTGGTGGTTGCTGAAGGCTTGGCCGGTGGTAATTTCTAAAAATAAGACAGCAATAAAGTTTGCTGTATCAATTGACCCTTCCTTCCTTACTTCCTTCCTTCACTTATTTATTTATTTATTTGAGACGGAGTCTCACTCTGTTCTTTCAGCAAGAGCGCAGCAGCACAGTCTCGGCTCACTGCAACCTCCACCTCCCGGGTCCAAGCAATTCTCCTGCCTCAGCCTCCCGAGGAGTTGGGATTACAGGCACGTGCCACTATACCCAGCTAATTTTTTGTAGTTTTTTATTTTAGTAGAGATGGGGTTTCACCATGTTGGCCAGGCTAGTCTCGAACTCCTGACCTCAGATGATCCACTTACCTCGGCCTCCCAAAGTGCTGAGAGGCATGAGCCACCACACCCGGCCAACTCATACTTTCATAAAAGATTTCTCTGTAGCATGTGATGCTGTTTGACAGCACTTTTGCCACAATAGAACTTTCAAAACTGGAGTCCATCCTCACAAACCCTGCTGTTGCTTTATCAACTAAGTTGATTTAATATTCTAAATCCTTTGTTGTCTTTTCAATAATGTTCAGAACATCTTCTCCAGAAGTAGATTTCACCTCAAGGAACCATGTTCTTTGTTCCTCCATAAGAAGCATCTCTTCATCCATTCGAGTTTGATCACGAGATTGCAGCAATTCAGTCATGTTTTCAGGCTCCACTTCTAATTCTAGTTATCCTGCTATTTCCATCACATCTGCAGTTCCCTTTTCTACTGAAGTCTTGAACCCTTCAAAGTCATCCATTGTGGCTGGAATCAGCTTCTTCCAAATTCCGGTTAATGTTGATATTCTGACTTCCTCCCATGAATCATAAATGTTTTTAATGGCATTCAAAACAGTGACTCCTTTCCAGGATTTCAATTCACTTTGCCTGAATCCATTAGAAGAATTACTATCTGTGGCAGCGATAGCCTTTAGAAAATGTGTTTCTGAGATTGTAGGACTTGAAAGTTGAGATTACTACTTGATACATGGACTGCAGAATGGATGTTGTGTTAGCAGGTATAGAAACAACATTCATATTCCTGTATATCTCCATCAGAACTCTTGAGTGATTAGGTGCCTTGTTAATGAGTGGTAATATTTTGAAAGAAATATTTTTTTTTTCTGAGCAGTCACTCTCAAGAGTGGGATTAAACTATTCTGTAAGCCATGGTGTAAACAGATATGCTGTCACCTGGCTTTGTTTTTCCAAAGCACAGGCAGAGTAGTTTTAATAAAATATTCTGTAAACCATGCTGTAAACAGATATGCTGTCACCTGGCTTGTTTTTCCAAAGCACAGGCAGAGTAGTTTTAATATAATTCTCAAGCATTCTAGGATTCTCAGAACAGTAACTAATCACTGGCTTCCACTGAAAGTCACTGGATACATTGGCCCCTAACAGGAGAGTCAGCCTGTGTTTTGAAGCTTTGAAGCAGATGTTGACTTCTCTCTAACTGTGAAAGTCCTGGATGACATCTTCTTCCGAAAGAAGCCTGGTTCATCTACACTGAAAATGTGTTGTTTCACATAGCCACATTCATCAGTGATCTTAGCTAGGTCTTCTACATAACTTGCTGCAGCTTCTGCATAAGCGCTTGCTGCTTCATTTGTAATTGTACGTTCTAGAAACAACTTCTTTCCGTAAACCTCATGAACCAACCTCTGCTAGCTGTAACCTTTTTTTCTGCAGCTCCTCTCAGTCTTCAAAAGATTAAAGAGAGTTTAAGTTTTGTTCTGGATTAGGCTTTGGCCTAAGAGAACGTTGTAGCTGGTTTATTGTGGCCTGGTCCACCTAGACTACTCACACTTTCTCCATATCAGCAATAGGGTTATCTTGCTTTGTTATCATTTAAATGTTCACCGGAGTAGCATTTTTAATTTTCATCAAGAACTTTTCCTTTGCATTCAGAACTTGGCTAATTGTTTGCCACAAGAGGCCTAACTGATTTAAAATGAGAGATGACTCTTCCTTTCACTGGAGCACTTAGAGGCCATTGTAGGGTTATGAACTGGCTTACTTTCCATATTATTATTCTCAGAGAATAGGGAGGCCTGAGGAGAGGGAGGGAGATGGGGAAAGCCAGCTGATGGAGCAGTCAGAACAACACAACGCTCATCTAGTAAGTTCGCCTTCTTCCATGGCTCAGTCTGTGGCACCATTGAAATAGTGACAACGACTGCCACTGGTCACAGATGACCATAACGGATATAACAACGGAAAAGTTCGAACCATTGTGTGAGTTACCACATGTGACAGAAGGACACAGGGTGAGCACATGCTGCTGGAAAAATGGTGCTGGTAGACTTTCTGGATACAGCATTGCCACAGACCTTTAATTTGTTAAAAAAAAAAAAAAAAAAAAGCAGTACCTGCAAAGTGCAAGATAGTCAAACTCAGTGAAATATGGTATGCCTGTATGGATTGCAAATAATTTCTCCTAGTTTACCAACATGATTTCCCCTTTGAGGAGTGCCATTTGATTAATAGAAATATTTAATTTTAGCATATATTATGTTTATATTTATGGTTCTAAAAATTTTAGAGAATTGTTTCATATATTTATGCCTTTCATTTTTGTATATGGTGTGATGTAGGGAGCCAATTTTATTTTTTTCCATATTGATAATTAATTGCCCAGCATCATTTATTAATTAGCCCTCAGTTTTCCCACTGGCTGATTTTAAATGCCACCTCCAACAACTATCATAGTTCCTCAAATGCACAAACCGCTTTCAGGCTCTCTTTTCTGTTATTTTTTCAATGTTTTTATCTCTATATAAATCCTACCTTTTCTTCAGTAGCTTTATATTTATTCTTGACATCTGATGGGGTATATTCCTCCACTTTCTTCACTTCCCTCATTAGAAATATTTTACCTGTTTTTGGTCTTTGGTTATGTTATATAAATCTAAGAATTATTTTATCAAATTCCACAGAAGCCCTGTTGAGATTTTGGGTGGAATTTCTTAGCATGTGTTTGTTAAATAAGGATCATGTTCAATTTTCTCCTAAATTTTTCATTCGTTTTCAACATTTAATAATCGTTCATTGAGTCACTATAGTGGGTCCTGCGAATAAGACAGAGAAGGAACATGACCTTCAAACTCAGTTAAGTAGCAGTAAAGTAGGAGTGGGGCATCCAGACATAACTATAATACAACAATCATAGCAAACTTTTTATTGGATGTATCATGTGCCAGACACATTTTCAAGCAGTTTACGTATGTTGTCTTATTTAACCCATAAAAACATATAAAGTAGATAGTATTATATTCTCTAGTTGAGGAAATTGAGGTCCCAAAGTAGAAACAGCCCAAATATTTATTGATGGTAAAATGGATAAATAGGTTTTTAAAAAAATGTTGACACATCAAAGTATTATGCGATGGTTGAAAGTGAGTGAAGCATACACAATAGCAGGAAAGACTCAGAAACATAATAAACTTGAGTAGTCAACACATTAGAAGAGGGAACAAGTTATAGTGCAATTTTTAATAAGGATTAAATAAGTTGGAGGAGCCGAGATTCCCTAATTAGCAGGGGTAAGCAAACCATAACGCTTGGTGCAAATCTGATCGGCTGCCTGTTTTTATGAATAAAGTTTTATTGGAATACGGCCGTAGCTGTTCACTTATGCGTTGTCTGTGGTTGCTTTTGCACTGTGAGAGGCAGAGTTGAGTGACAGAGACCATCCGGCCTGTGAAGCCTCAACTGTTTACTGTATGAGTCTTTGCAGAAAAAGTTTGCCAATCCCTGACTCTGGCTTGGGTAACTGGGTGAATGAAATTCACCAAGTTTGGAAATCCACAAGGTAAGTAGTTTACCTTGGGACAAGATGAATTGGCAGTGTCGATGTGAACATTTGACTCTTGATTCTCAAGTGAGTGTGTAGGCTTCTCTACTTTGGGTATTTATTATGATATTTGCATAGATCATTTGATATCAACTCCAATATTGTACTCTGATTTTAGTGTCCTTTTTAATTTAGGGCACAAAGGATTTTTAAAATTCTTACTTTTGAGCTTGGCTATATGTTTAAAATGTCAAGAAGAGAAGATTTTAAGTGCTCCCAACTCAAATAAATGATAAATTTTGAGGTGATGGGTATCCTAAATACCATGATTTGATCACTGCACGTTATATGCATATATCAAGCTATTACATGTACCCCATAAATACGTATAATTATTACGTATAAATAAAAAAATTAAAATGTGTTTGAAAGACCAAATCCAACTGTCTTTGGTTTTGGGTAAGCTGAAAGGTACTTCAGCTGTCTGTCATAACAATGAGAAATTCTCACTCTTCTTATGTCTATTTTTTATATGTATTTTTAATAAAATACGATGGGATATTCTTTGGGGTATCAAAAACAGTATAATAAAGGCAAGCATTTCTGGTGCTTTAGCTTGAAACAAGGTCTGCACTTAATGACCAAGGAGAATGAGAAGTTGGCATGGTTCATTTATTATTCCAATATAATATTAATTCTGTCCACACTAGTATAGACATAAATGGTGTGTAAGTCATGATTAAATTTTCTACTGGGGGAAGCATACATTTGTGCAGCCACTTTAGAAAATTTTTTTACAGTATATCCAAAGCTACACATACACCTACCCATTGTAGATAATATCCAAGTGAAAGAAGTGCTTATGTCTACCAAAAGATATGCACCAGAATGTTTGTGGCAGCTTTTTCATAGAGCCAGAAACTGGAAGCAGCTCAGATGTCCATCAAAGGAAGATGAATTCACAAACTGTGGTATATTTATACAATGGAATACCACACAACAGTAAGAAGGGACAAGCTCCTGACACATGCAGCAACATGGATGAATCTCAAAAACAACGTGTTGAACAAAAGAAGCCAGATAAAAAAAAATACTATGTGATTCCACTTGTATTTCAAGAACAGGCAAAGCGACTCTGTGACAACAGAGGTCAGAACAGTGTTCATCTGTAGCGTCCAGCGTCAGTGATTACCGGGTAAATCCATGGGGAATATTTTTGGATGTTGAAAATGTTCTGTCTTGCCCTGGTGATTGCACAGGTGTATACACATATAAGAGTTCACATGTAAGTGATGCACGTCTAGGTTTGTGCATTTTATGTAAGTTACACCTCATTAAACAAAGAAAACATTGAGCAGTTTTCTGAGGTGCCTGGGGTGCATATATTCTACGTGTGTGAGAGAGAAGAGCTCCCATGGACTTCAGATATTGATATAGAAATCTTAAAGTTTATGATCTTTTATGAAAACAGCAGATCCTACAACAGACACCAGGGCCTACTTGAGAGTAAAGGGTGGGAGGAGGGTGAAGACTGAAAAGCTACCTATTGGGTACTATGCCTCTTACCTGGGTGATGAATTAAATCAGAATACCAAACCTCATGACATGCAATTTATTTATATAACAAACCTGCACATGTACCACTGAACCTAAAAGTTAAAAAAGAAAATGACAGGTCCTGACTTTTATTCTTGCCCCGAGAAGGTTCCACTTCACTTCCCAATGGAAGTTAGCTATAGAGAGAAAAAAAAAAAGTTAACTTTTTTTCCTAAAGAAAGTTTTTGATTTGCTCATGTATTCCAGCAATTATTATTTGAGATCCTGGGATTTCACTCATAGAAAATGGAAAATCCTAGGGGTAGAGTTAGTTGCCCCAACTGTAGATGAACCTGAGGATATGTCTCTTGTGCAGCTGTTTTGTAATGGTCCTGCCAAGATGAGCTGGCTGCGGAGATCTTTCCATGAAGCTGAAGAGTTAACCTGGCTTTACTCTGTGTTCCTTAGTATCTCTCACTTGAATGTAATTTAGATTTTGGCATAGTTAATATTGAGCTATACTTCCTTGTGGTAACTTGGCTTTTTAAAGTCATCCTTAGTTCATGATAGTCAAACTATGTCATCAATACCGTTCAGTTCCACTTTTAAATGCATTTTATTCTATACTAACCTTGAAATGTATGCTCCACATATGAGCTGGACGGTGATTACTACTTAAGATATTTAACCACTGAATCTGTAATATCCAGTCCATCTGCAGATCAATTTTCTAAAATGAACGTGTGTTATTTTAATCAAATAATTTATATATATGCATATATATGTGTGTATTTACATTATACATTCTCTCTCTCTCTCTCTCTCTCTCTCTCTCTCTGTAGTTATCTTTCATGAATTTCACTGGGGATTCCACTGCACAGCTTCATAAGAAGCTCTGGTGTATCATATCTCAAACCAAACTCCTTCATCTTCTTCCTCCAATTTAAGATGAGCATCTTCATGGAGACAGTGACTGAAACCACAGAGGTGCTCTCCATCTCCATCCTCATTCTATCACATAAGGAGGCCTGTGTGTGCTAACCTTGCAGAATTTCTCCTCTCCATATTGTTCTTCATCCTTATGTTATTATCCCTCCAATCCATTCTTCTAAAATCATAGGAGTGATCCTTCTAAAACACAAAGCTGATCATATTATACCCTTGTCAAAAGTACCATTGCCTCTCGGATTAAATTCAAATTTCACAGCCTGCCAGGGACGTGATTACCTGACTCCTGCCTACTTAATTTCTTTATTGCTGGTTAAATCTCTTCTTATTCAAGATCTGTGCTCCAGCCATGCCAAGTTTCTTGCAGTCGTCTTCACTCGCCAGGTTAACAAAAGCCGTTGTACATGTGGTTCTCTTATGTTACTTGCTTCTACCCTCCACCTACACAATGCTCAAGACTGAACACAACTCCTGCTCCGACTTGCTTCGGCTACTCATTTTTCACCACCCTGTGAACACCAACACTTGCGTTCATATGCTATTCCCCAACTTGAATGTCCCTATCAATTCTCTTCATCTTTCCAGGCCTATTTTAACAGACAGTGGAGATTCCGAGGCTATTTTAATAGGTAGTGGCGATAGTTTAGATTCAGAAACTGTTTAGGGACTATAGAATTTGGATCTTCCCTCTTGCCCAGGGCCTTCCTGACAAACTAGAACAGCCTTTGTATGGATGAGCGGAAGAGCAGGAGCGAGACCTCTGGTCGTATCTTGTCACGCCATGGTTGTATGGGAGGAAGCAACTAAAGCAAACAGGAAGCTGAGAAATTGGCCAACTGGGGACATTCTTGACAACCACTCTGGATATTTCAGAGGAACGAAAGCCTTCAGAGCTGGGCTTGGATGAAGGGAACTGGCCTGCCAACTGTTGCTTTGCTGTGTAGACACAGCTGGTCTTAGACATTTGCATTTGATTATATTTTTCTTGTTCTGATGTCTAAATCTATCTTTCGACAGGAATACCTAAAAGAACAAAAGTTCTGCATTGAAGATTCCTTGTGAAACACTCGGGGTTATAGGTAACTTCTTTTTCCCTATGAATCAAAATCTTGCCATTAAATTGATGAAGAGTTCTCAGGGTGCGGGAGAGCCAAGTTTCTGTCATTCTCCATTACACATTGGGAAATGGGAAAGAGAAGAAAGAAATGTGCTCGAACACGGAGAGCCAGCCGCTCTGCTAAGCCTCTTCCAGTCACTTTATGAGAGTCAGTCATGCCATGGATCAAATCAGGAGATTCCTAAAACTGAGACATTCTGTGTAGAGAAAAAGCCCCTTAGCAACCAGAAGAATATCACGTCGGTATTAATTTCTTACCTGTTTGTGGTGTCTTAGAGGCCAAATAAATTTGTTATATAAAATATGAAGCTTCTTGTAATATTATGACAAATGACCATTATATTCCATCTATTTTTAAAATTATTTTTTCCTTTTTACTCTCATGATAGTTTGAAGTGAACCAAACAGCCGGCTCATTGTTTGGAAACAGTTGTTTCACAGGTGAATTGACTCCTCTTCGGCAGCCACTGGTTTGCTAAGGATTTACTTTGAACATTTCTATGGTAAGTGACAACAGTCCTCAGGTTTAAGTATATTCTGATGTGAGTCACATCCAGAAAACTTGGGAAAGGGAAAAAGAAAAAAAAGGAACACACTGGTCAAGATTTTTGTTTGTTTGTTTCAACGTTCCACGTAAGGCTGCTGCCAGATGTTCACATTTCATCTTGCCTGAATAAAAATCTTTCTTATTCAAGAATGTCAATATCATTTAACAGCAAAAGCAATATAATTACACTATTCAATAAACATTTAACAAGACACAGACATTTTCAGCTAAAAGAGGACTTACCAGAATGTACCTTTTAGCAATTTAGTAGTTAAATTAGTTTAAAAAAAATCTATGTTTTTAAACAACATCTGGTGAACAGTCTCTAATTTCTACAGTTTTGGAATGAAAAGGCGCTGCCCCAGTTCATTGCTGCGAACAATTTGCTGGTTGTTTACCTTAATGCCAATCTCACCCCCCTGCCAGACACATATATTTCAAATGTGTTTTCTATATTTAAAAAAAAACCCAGCAAATTCAGATTCCTGGGCATGAAGTTAATGCCATTGAGTTCACCGTCACCTGCTTTAAGATGGTGCTTCTCTTGGCACAGAGGAATCAGTCACATTGTAAAGAAAAATGATTTACCGGCTACGCCTTCGCTTCAGTTTGCCACGGTGTCCTGATAGGCAACGTGCCGGGAGAAGGGAGGGAGGAGGTGAGACTGATAATCCACTTGATCTCAGCTGGTAGTTTCAATTCCCTCTTCTTTGAGCTGACGCAGTTTGAGATAAATTAACACGAATGATCTGAAAGGATTGAAAATATCTGCTAACCCATAGCAGCATCACCAGTCCCACTCAGGCTCGTCAGTGTCATGACAGTGGTATACAGGGTGGCAGTGAGGGGCACCAACAGCCTGAAACACTTATGTGGTTCCATATTTTAATCTAGTTGCTAAAGCCCCCTTCTTTAATTTTTTAAAGGTTTTATGGCTGAGTTAATTTACATGCCTGGCTTACCAGGACAATATTGGGCTGTATTTTGCTTTGAAATGTATGACAACAGTCATTGACATATATCAGAGGTCAAAACATAGATCGTTGTTAGAGAAACACCTTGTACTGATTAACTATGTTTCCTCTATGAAACACGAAGTGTGCACACATTCACAGTGTGGCTCCTTGTGCAATTTTCAAGGGCAAGGTGCAGCTTCAGTTTATGGATGAGAAAATAAAGATTAAGGGCCTAATGCAAGCAGAAACGTTGGTCCTTGCTGGGAGGCAGAGCTTCTTAGTGGGAAGAAAGTTGGGCTGTAAGTCAGGGGACTAGGTTATGGTATAAATTTTGCCATTAGCTATGGCATATTGGATAATTCCTCTGTTTTTTCAGTGCCCTTGTTTCGGCATCTGTAAGTTCGATGCATTTTTGTAACTTCAGAACTGTAGATGTGTAGTTGAAAAGAGTATTTAATCATATGACTTCCATAAAACCCGTTGGAAACAAGTTCAACTGTGTGTGCAGAGAATGGGAAAAGATCTTTTCTCCCTCTCGTAGGGAGGTACGTTGTGAGAGGCTGCTCATCCTGGGAAATAAGATCCCTAAGGGTACTGCTAGTGAGAGGATGGTAGATTGCTACTGGAAGGCTCGCTGTGGGGTTTTGTTCTCCTGAGTGGGTTTTGCAAAGCGAGGACAAGAGCTTAATATTTGGATTAGGTCTTATTAGGGAAGAGAAGACAAGGGTTGAGATAGTTGTCAGGCAAGAGAAACTTTAAGGGAGAGAACAAAACTGCTTAATGGGGTTTTGGGTTCAATTTCCTCTGGGAAACGTGACTTAGTCTTTTACCCACAAATCTTAAGTGAACCATCCCATGTGTGTCCATGCATTGCCTCGTTGGAATGTTTTGAAGACAGGTAGAAGTGCTGAGTGTGGTTTTCAGATCACATTGCATTTCAGATAGGGCCGTCCCATTTCAGGGGCTTGCCTGCATGTTAACAAATAGTCATGGAGAGGAAATGTCGTGTCAGACATCTGAAGGATATGGCAAGGTGAGCTACAAGGAGAGTGTCCTATTACTGTGGTGGAATGGAATAAGGCTTTAAAAATATTCCCAGGATTATTTAAGTTCTTCATAATTTAGGTTTCATGCCACTGGGAGCATACAAAATAGATAGCTTTCCATCCTGCTTCATCCTCCTTTTGCGTGTGGACAGGTTCAGTGTCTTCCATTTTGTTCCCCAAATGAAACATAACCAAGTGAATGGATTTTATCTTCTCAAAGAGCAAGAGGAATTAGTTATACATGAAGAAGCTGAGAATGTAGCTCTGTGTAAAGAAGACAATGTTTTCTGACATCTTCTATTAGGTGGTAGGCACTGTGCAAGTATTAGGTGTTATTACTGTTGTTAGCATTTTTCTGTGAAAGGCGAGCTTGTCAAAAATATGAAGTAGGGTCAGGCGCGGTGGCTCACGCCTGTAATCCCAGCACTTTGGGAGGCTGAGTCAGATCACAAGGCCAGGAGTTCAAGACCAGCCTGGCCAACATGGTGAAACCCCATCTCTACTAAAAATACAAATATGTATATATATGTGTGTATATATATATATATATCTGGGCATGGTGGCTTGTACCTGTAATCCCAGCTACTTGGGAGGCTGAGGCAGGAGAATTGCTTGAATCCAGGAGACGGAGGTTGCAGTGAGCCGAGATCGTGCCACTGCACTCCAGCCTGGAAGACAGAGCAAGACTCTGTCTGGGAGAAAAAAAAGAAAAAAAATGAAAGAGGAGAAATGCATCTTCCAGTGGTAATTATGCTCTTAAGTAAGCTAAACTCAAAATCCTCCAAGGATTCTGATTTTATTGGCAGGACATCATCATTATTATTATTATCTTTATTTTGAGATGTAGTCTCGCTCTGTTGTCCAGGCTGGAGTGCAGTGCCGTGATCTTGGCTCACTGCAAGCTCCACCTCCTGGGTTCACCCCATTCTCCTGCCTCAGCCTCCTGAGTAGCTAGAACTATAGGCGCCGCCACCATGCCTGGCTAAATTTTTGTATTTTTAGTAGAGACGGGGTTTCACCGTGTTAGCCAGGATGGTCTCGATCTCCTGACCTCGTGATCCGCCCTCCTTGGCCTTCCAAAGTGCTGGGATTACAGGCGTGAGCCACCGTGCCCGGCCTGGCAGGACATTTTTAGAGCTCCCAGGTGATCTAAGGCGCAGTCGAGGATAAAGAGTCACATCCTTCAAAAGAGAAAACAACTATATATATAAAAAATATTCTACAAATATGTATGTTTTCTACATATATATGAAATTTGTAACAGTTTTATTTGTAGAATATTTTCATTGTGATACTGATGATTGACAGATAGGGCTTTGATTATATTTAGTAGGGCAAATGACAATTAAAATACAATTAAAATTAGTCGTGGATGTCAGAGTATTTTATTCCCTTTAGTTAATACTCAGGTGGGTCTTCTCATCGCTTTTTCCTTATCTTGCCAGCAGTTTGGTTCGTCTGCTCTTCAGTTTGGATCGTACTGTTTTCGGTAGACAGGCGATCTCCCCTGGGTTGTCTGGAAAAATCATGCTTTTTTAAAACAGCTTATGAAAGTTCACAGCCATTTTTACTCTACAGATAAACGACTGAAATCCCTGGACTGCTACTCTAATTGTGTGAATCCTAATAGGTGTGTGGTGGTATGTCTCATTGTTGAAATTTGCAGTTCCCTAATGACATCTGATGTGCAACATCTTTTCACATGCTTGTTTGCTGTCTGTGTATCTACTTTGGTGTAGTGTCTGTTCAGATCTTTTGTCCATTTTGTAATTGGGTTGTTTTTCTTCTTATTACTGAGTTTTTGTTTTATTTATTTATTTATTTATTTTTTGAGACAGAGTATTGCTCAGTCGCCCAGGCTGGAGTGCAATGGCACAAACTTGGCTCACTGCAACCTCCGCCTCCCAGGTTCAAGGGATTCTCCTGCCTCAGCCTCCCAGTAGCTGGGATTACAAGCACGTATCACCACGCCCAGCTGATTTTTGTGTTTTTAGTAGAGATGGGGTGTCGCCCTGTTGGCCAGGCTGCTCTTGAACTCCTGACCTCAAGTGATCTGCCCGCCTCAGTCTCCCAAAGTGCTGGGATTACAGGCATGAGCCACGACGCCCGGCCTTGTTACTGAGTTTTAAGAAAACTTTGGATATGTGCTTATCAGTCCTTTATCCGATATGTGTTTTGCAAATACTTCCTACCAGTCTGTGGCTTATCTCCTTATTCTCTGAAGAGTGTCTGTTTCAGAAAAGAAGTTTGTAGTTTTAATGGCGTTCCACTTAATGGAAAGTCCTTTTCTAATCGTGCTTTCGGTGCTGTATCTACAGAGTCACCACCAAGCCAAGCACACCAAGACTGCCTCCTCTGTTATCTTCTAGGAAATTTAGTTTTGCATTTTACATTTAGGGCTATAATCCCGTTGGGGTCAGTTTCTGTGAAAGTTATAAGGTGTTTGTCTAGATTTGTTTTTTTGTGCGTGGATGTTCAGTTTTTCCAGCCCTGTTCGTTGTAAGCTCTATCCTTTCTCCATTGACTTGTATCTGTTGCTTTGCCAAAGATCATTTACTATATTTGTGTGGATCTATTTCTGGCCTATAATTCCACCAGTCTATTTGTCTCTTCCCCCACCAGTACCACATTGCCTTGATTGCTGCAGCTTTCTAGGGATTCTTGAAGGTGGGTAGTGCCCCTCCTCCCACTTCGCTTTTTGTCTCACTTAGTACTTTCGCCTTGAAATCAATGAAATCACAGTAGAGTAACAAACTCTCCTTTTTATTTGTATTTGCCTAACATACTTTCACTGATAATTTTATTTTTAATGATTACATACAGCATAATATTGGGTTTGGCTTTGTGGTACAATTTGTAAGCCTTTTTCTGTTATTAGGAATGCTTTTCCCATTTACATTTGTGGACATGTCTCCTGCCATTTGTATATGTCACTATATTTAATATTATCATTTTGAGCTTTACTTTTATTATGCATGCATTTATTTATTTATTTTTATTTTTATTTATGTTTTTGAGATGGATCTCACTCTGTCGCCCAGGCTGGAGTGCAGTGGCGCAATCTAGGCTCACTGCAAGCTCCGCCTCCTGGGTTCATGCCATTCTCCTGCCTCAGCCTCCCAAGTAACTGGGACTACAGGCGCCGCCACCACGCCCGGCTAATGTTTGTATTTTTAGTAGAGACGGGGTTTCACCGTGTTAGCCAAGATGGTCTCAATCTCCTTACTTTGTGATCCGCCCGCCTCAGCCTCCCAGAGTGCTGAGATTACAGGCGTGAGCCACCATGCCACTTATTTTTATATTGATTTGTGTTTTAGGTTTTACACATCTTCATCATATAATAGGCATTGCCAAGTCTCTCTCCAAAGTAAGTTTAATACTTTATATTTCTACCAGCATTACATGTGCATTTCTAGTACTTCAAATTAACAATGTTAATTGTTGTCACATTCAAAATTTTTATCCAGCTGATGAATATGAAATTGTATCTGATGTTGTAATTTGCATTGGTCAGATTTTATTAAGGATGAGAATCTTTACCTATTGTTAATTGCCATTTGGGTTTTCTCATTTGTGTATTTGCTGTTCACTAATTTTGCCTAGTTTTTAAAAATTCTTTACCATTTTCTTAGTGATTCGTAAGAGTCCTTTTTATATTATGGATTATCACCCTCTGTTTTAGCTATGGCAAATATCTCTTCCCAGTTTGTGGCTTTAAGAAAAAGTTTTAAGTCATTTTTGTGTTAGAGAGGTTTTCAATTTCAGTGAGTATGGTTAAACTAATTTTTCTTTTCCTTTATTAGTAGTATTTTTATGTGTGTTTCATGTTAAAGAAATAATAATCTACCCTAGAATTAGAAAATATTCCCCTTTATTTTCTTCCAAAAGTTTGCTTTTCGTATCTGTCTTTAATTCCTCTGGAGGGTGTGTGCCTATGTCTGTATATGAGAGGTGTGAGTATATGTGAGTTTGCTAAAGTAAGAATTTCGTCTTGTTTTCTACAGTATAACTTATTGTTCAGTAATTGTTTATTGAATAATCTCTCATTTCACTATTGACATTTTTTGCCCAGTATATATTCTAGAACCATCTTACTGTCTATATGTATCCCATAATGTCATGTTATAAACCTCAAAAATACACAGTACAAACTTATTTTAACAAAGATATATTACTGTATGATATACTTTTAAAATACTTTTTATAATGGAAGTTGTTTTGGTGAAAGGAGACAAAAAACAGTGAACACTCATGTGCCTGTTTCCTAACCCCAGCCACCACCACCGCTTGGCTAATTCCCCTCCATTCAATGCTTACCCATGCCTTATATCTCATATATCTCATTGATTTTGAAGGAAATCCTGGCCTCTGTGTGCTTAATACCAATTCTTTTAGGGATAAAATTTTCACATACTCTCTGCCCTATTTCTGGATTCTGCTTCATTTGTATATTAGACCATCTCCGTGCCAATAAAACACTAAATTAGTTACAATAGCTTCATAAGCTGCATTAACTGTTAAAGTCATTTGCTTTTCTGTAGGGTCCAGCCCTACTGGGCCTGTGGGTTTTTCTCCTCATGTGCAGAGATGAGAGATTGTAGAAATAAAGACACAAGACAAAGAGATAGAAGAAAAGACAGCTGGGTCCAGGGGACCACTACCACCTAGACGCGGAGACACGTAGCGGCCCCGAATGGCTGGGCACGCTGATATTTATTGCATGTAAGACAAGTGGGACAGGGTAAGGAGGGTGAGTCGTCCAAGTGATTGATAAGGTCAAGCAAGTCACACGTTCATGGGACGGGGGCCCTTCCCTTATAGGCAGCTGCACCAGAGAGGGAAGGCAGCATACGTCAGCGTTTTCTTCTCTGCACTTATAAGAAAGACCAAAGGCTTTAAGACTTTCACTATTTCTTCTACTGCTGTCTACTGTGAGCTTCAAAGAGGAACCAGGAGTACGGGAGGAACATGAACGTGGACAAGGAGTGTGACCACTGAAGCACAGCACCACAGGGAGGGGTTTAGGTCTCCGGATAACTGTGGGCCTGGATCATATCCAGCCTCCCACAAGAAGCTGGTGGGGCAGAGTGTTCCCTGACTCCTCCAAGGAAAGGAGACTCCCTTTTGCGGTCTGCTAAGTAACAGGTGCCTTCCCAGGTACTGGCGTTACTGCTTGACCAAGGAGCCCTCAAGCGGCCCTTATGTGGGCGTGACAGAAGGCTCACCTCTTGCCTTCTAGGTCACTTCTCATCATGTCCCTTCAGTACCTGATCCTATACCTGCCGGTTATTCCTAGGTTATATTAGCAATGCAACAAAGAGTAATATTAAAAGCTAATGATTAATAATGTTTATACTAAGGATTGATAATTGTCCATGATCATCTCTATATCTAATTTGTATTATAATTATTCTTTATTCTAACTATTTTCTTTATTATACTGCTACAGTTTGTGCCTTCAGTCTCTTGCCTCAGCACCTGGGTAATCCTTCGCCCACACTTTTCCTCATTCTTCAGCATTTCTTAACTATTCTTCCACATTCCATATTGGCAAGAGTCATCTTGCCAAAGTCTATAATACCCTGTTAGAATTTATGTTGTAGTTGCTTTTAATTTATATTTTAAATAAGGGAGAATTGATATTCTTATGATTTTGAGTCTCCATCCATGGGTATAGTTCAGCTTTCTAATTACTCAATTCTTCTTGCCTTTCAGTAATGTTTGGTAATCAACGACAAAAAAGCCTTTTAAAACATTTTTATTTTTTGAGATGGAGTTTCATTCATGTTGCACAGGCTGGAGTGCAATGGCACCATCTCGGCTCACTGCAACCTCTGCCTCCCAGGTTCAAGCGATTCTCCTGCCTCAGCCTCCTGATAGCTGGGATTACAGGCACGCACCACCACACCCGGCTAATTTTGTATTCTTAGTAGAGATGGGGTTTCTCCATGTTGGTCAAGCTGATCTCGAACTCCCGACCTCAGGTGATCCACCTGCCTCGGTCTCCCAAAGTGCTGGGATTACAGGTGTGAGCCACCGCGCCCGGCCTATAACTTTTGCTAGATCAAATCTATGTCAGTTACAGTTTTTGTTGTTATTGGAAATTTTGTATCTATCATTTTTCCTTTCCATTTAAAAAATGTATTATGGCATGCTGCAATGCCAATTATTTTATGAGTTGCTTTTAAAATCCTGCAACTTGCTGAACTTTCTTATTCATTATAGTTGTCTTTCCATAGATTCTCTAGGGTTTTCTATGAGGCAATGTATCACTCCTTTTCAATTATCGTGCCCATTATTTCTTTTTCTTGCTATATTACATGGTTAAGTCCTTCAGTCCAGGGTGGAATAGGAATAATAATAGCAGCCATCTTTGCCTTATTTCTGATTTTAATAGGAATGCTTGTGCATTTTTATCATTACACACGATGTCACCCTACTTTAATGACATATCAAATTAAAAGAGATATCTTCTATTACTAGATATAGATCATCATTTTTATTTATAATCAGAAGTGAATGTTTAATGTTAGTGAATGATTTTTCTGCCTCTATTGAGACAAGACAATTTTTCTTTAGTTAATATGGTATACAAATAGGTTTTTATTGCTGGGACAAACTCTGCTTGACTAGAGTGAGTTCATTTTGGGCAAACAGTGCTCAGTTTCATTTATCTAGGATTGTTTTCATCTATGTTCATCAGAGAGGCTGGTGAATATCTTCGAGGGTGGACATTTGGCAGCCCATTCTCAAATATTGTGATCAGGAATTAGAGATGTATACTGGTTATTAGAGAGGTATCCTGGTTGTGTCAAAGATGGAATTTGCACTTGCCCTTCTGTTTCCTCTTATTGCATTTGGGTAATTTCTGTGAACAGCCATTCTACTAGTGAAAACCTTATATTTATTTTTCTTTTTAGTGCTATTTTTCTCAGGTTTCAATATAAGTATTTCACATAATGATAAGTATTTCACAAATGATAATGATAAAGTGAAACTTTTCTCAATGTTCCATGAGAGTTGAAATAGAAGTATACATTCTTTGAATATCTGAAATGATTTACTGGTGAAATGGTCTGCACCTGGCTTATTTATGAGAAGGTTGCATTGTGAGAGCTTTCTCAATTAACTGAGTTTGTGTATTATCGCATTTGCATTTCCAACTCTTGGCAGAGTGCCTGGCTCAAAGGAGGCACTTGCTCTGTGTTGTGTTCATTGACCAGAAGGCTGTAGCCCACCTGCAATCACAGGAACATCCTCACTGCACTTATTATTGCCTAAATTCCCCCAATTATATAAGTTTGACCTGGAGTTTTAAAAAGCCATTGTCTCCTGTGAAATGGTAACAGTTCGTAAAATAGTAACATGCTGAGATTTATTAGTCACTTTACCATCAATGTGAACGAATTGCTAAGATACTTTCCGGATTCTTGAAATTAGAATATAAATGGAGTGAGGAGAGATAGATTAGGGTGGTAATTGTAAAAGAGGTGGGGGGAGAAAAGAAGAGAGAGAGAAAAAGAGAAGTATAGAGAGAGAGACAGAAGAGGAGGAGAAGGAGGAGAAAAAGGAGATGAGAGGAAGAAAACGCAATGTCTATGGGGTCACATAAGGTTTGGTAACAGTTGGAGAACGACTCAACAATGAAATCATCAAATATCAACTTTGCTTATTTCACAGTTTCACCCGGAATTAACCCTAATGCTATATGGCATGGATTTCTTGATTGAGTAAGACAAATATTTTCTCCAGGCATCTTTCATTTCAGCCATTTTTGTTTTCTAAATGTCCTTCTGTTTCTGGTTTACAAAATCCCCGTCATTCTATGCTTTATGGTGACTAAGCATTTTTTTCCTACTGTCCTGTTTTGTTAGAGTCAGACTACTTAACTTTCCAGAACATGTTTTTCGTTTGTTTTTAAATGGAGTTTTGCTCTTGTCGCCCAGGCTAGAGTACAGTGGTGCGATCTCAGCTCACTGCAACCTCCACCTCCCGAGTTCAAAGGTTTCTCCTGCCTCAGCCTCCTGGGTGGCTGGGACTGCAGGCATGTGCCACCACGCTCAGCTAAGTTTTGTGTTTTTAGTAGAGATGGGGTTTCACCATGTTGGCCAGACTGGTCTCAAACTCCTTACCTCAGGTGATCCACCTGCCTCGCCTCCCAAATTGATGGAATTACAGGCATGAGCCACTGCACCCGATCCAGAGCATGATTTTTTAAAGACAGGTTTTGATAATTCCCAATGAAATTGTATCCTAAGTTGGAAGATTTTTAAAAGGAATATAACACTGGACTTTTTAAAGATGTGCATCCTACTGAAAAAAAAAGGTGTTGTTTTCATTTTATTGAGTTACTATTTCCATCAGATTCTTTTCTAAATAAAATGCTTAAATGTATTTGATCTGGTTAACTTTGGAAGCACTGTACAGTTATTTAAAGGACGGAGAATAGTGGTATTCCCAAGGAGATTATTACACTGAGAAATCCATCAGCAGGGGAGTGAGCACTGGGGTGGAGCGCTGTCTGCTCTGGGCTTTTGTGTGATATAAGCAATGCATGAAGTCCTTACTACGACTGACCTCACGAACACTGACCTCACGAACACACATGGATTTATTGGATTATCCAGCTCACTGAGAGCAATGATGGCTCTAAGGAAATAGGATGCAGGAGGGCGTCCTCTTCACTAACAAGACAGTCATTTACAATGAAAATTAGGTGAATGCTAATTTGCCTTTTGGTGTCCTTGTTGGAGCATCAGAGGACTGCATGGGTCATGATGGGAGAAAGTGAGCTGGAGTCAGAGGGAAGCTTCAGTGGCTGAGTGATCTAGCGACCTGGCAAGGCGAGGTTTTGGATGAATCATGTGCTGGGCATCTACTATCTGGGCCTCCAGGTCCCTGCTCCACCCTTCTCTCCAAAGGGTAACCCACATGCTCCTCCTCAATGCGGTTTTTTATGGAGGCACAGTGAGAAGAGTGGGGTTGGGCTGCTGATTCCTCTGGCTCCATCCAGGGACCTTGGTTTGACTGCATGCCTCTGTCAAGGCCGCAGATTTATCTAGGTAGATCTCACACTGTTGTAACGTAATTGGATCCCTCATTTTCCCTAACAGATTTCCCCAAACCCCTTCCATGCCATCTATCTATCTCACAGATATCTATCATCTATGTCATTTGTCTATATATGATTTAGTTATCATTTATCTGTCATCAGTCGATCAATAATCTATCATCGATGTATCTCCATTTTTGCGCAGACCCTTCAAAATAGCTTCTTCACTGAATTCTCTCAATTACTCCAATAAGTGTAACATCTATAGCGTCTGATTGACAGTTGTTGGTACCAGAAATGGCCCCAGCAAACAAACCCTCTAAAAAGACTTCTGGCGTTGGTTGCTCCAACAGTGGAGAAGTGTACAGAGAGCTTTGCAAGAGTTGAGGCCCTGGTACGCGGTTCCACACGGTAGCACCAGTTTCTCGAATTGTCCTCAGTGGTGGCGTGAGAGGAGGTGCAGACGCGGGGACAAGGGATGGGATCAAAGGGCAATAGTCCTGGTTGCTTTGACAACAAAAGTGAGATCAGGATTGTGAGGTCACCTGACCGTTTCTGGTGACTCTAGACATTGTGCACAGAGAAAAGGAGAAACTGGAGATTGTGAGGATTGTTATTATTGATTAGTATTACGTGTGTTTTACTCAGACAGTGAGAACGTTGGCGGCTTGGTAGGAGCTCCTCACTTCCTAGTCACGGCAGGTGTGGCTGAGCTCTGCCTGATGTATGGGCTGTGGAGGTGCAGCTTCGATGAAGGCATAGCCCCACGGCTCTCGCTCTCAGGTGATGGCTGGTTGGAGAGAGGTGGGAGACCGAGACATGTAAGAGACTAAGAAGTTTAAACCTCCAATTCTCCCTGAACTTGTCTTCAGGCAACTCCTTCTCCAGGTATAAATGCCCTTGAGAGAATACACCTGCGGAATCTGCTCACAAACAGGTGCACGTCCCTCTCGGCTGTAAGCCCTACCACCTCAATTGCCACCAGGCAGGCGCATAACGCAATTAGATCCCAGCACAGCCCAGATGGAGAGGCACAAATCCTGGTTTTGGAGGAGACAGTCCGTCTACCAAGAGAATTACAGAGTCTTGCCAATGTACATCTGCTGGGGCCTGGGGAGCATTATGGGATGCCTTCAAAGGCTGTTAGACTAATAAAAATTAAATGGAAGCAGTGATTGGGCTGTATTTATTGACGTAGGTATAAATATTCAGGATTTGGAATGTAATACGTTGGCTTGAGTCTACCAGATTGGCTAAGTGAAGCCTGGACTCAATGGTGACCTGGAGTCAAGGAGGCTCAAATTCTGGAATTTCTCCATCCAACAGCCCAGGAAAACTGGGTAAGTTAGAATGGGCCTATTAGGGGCAACGTGCTTACCTACCTTCTAATGAGGTCTCTTCTCCTCCTCCTCCTTCTTTACCTCGTTTCTAGTGGGGCCTGGAGGGCGACCCCTTAACCGAAGTGTGACGGTATGTACTGTCAGCCAGATGTTCTAGTCAGCTTTCAAGGAGCCTCCTCTTGAGTGAGTTTTGTTAGCCTGTGTCTTTCAAGGACACACATTTCCTTGCCTGTTCATCTGAAGTGGTGGAATTTATGAGTACACAGTGGTTCCTGATGTCCCCTAACCACCCTGTCAATGTCTGTGGGACCTATGGAGAGATCCACTCTCATTCCTCCCATCAGTAATTGGCGTCTCCTCTTGTTCCAGATCAGTCTGACTAGAGGTTTATCCACTTTGTTCAGCCTCTCAATCAGCTCTTGTTTTCCCTGATTTTCTCTCTTGTTTTTGCATTTTCTATTTTATTGACTTAGGATTTGTCTAGTACTTGTTTTCCCTCTGCCTACTTGGGGCTACTGGGAAGCAGGAGCGGGAGGCAGGAGGCAGTGAGAAGAGCGAAGTCCCCTACCTGGCCACAGCTCCCACTAGGCTTCCTTCTCTGGGCTGCAGGAACTTCTCCGTTCTCTTTCCCCTTCAGGTCAAAGAGTCATGAGAACCCCCCACCATCCTCAGCCCTGAGATCCTGCATCACCCCTTGCTGCCATTCCTAGACTCTGCCCACATGGTTAGAAATGCCCCCTTCATTAAACCCCTTTACTCAGTCAGTGTGGTGTGCTGTTTCCTGCTGGGTCTTGCCTGCAGATACACATTCTTGTCATTTATTTCCGAATTTTAACACATTCTTCAATTTTTTTTTTTTTTTTGAGACGGAGTCTCGCTGTGTCGCCCAGGCTGGAGTGCAGTGGCCGGATCTCAGCTCACTGCAAGCTCTGCCTCCCGGGTTCACGCCATTCTCCTGCCTCAGC
>NW_012117332.1:1807650-1830822 GCF_000951035.1 Colobus angolensis palliatus | reverse complement strand
AGTAGCTGGGACTACAGGTGCCCGCCACCACGCCCAGCTAGTTTTTTTGTATTGTTTTAGTAGAGACGGGGTTTCACCGTGTTAGCCAGGATGATCTCGATCTCCTGACCTCGTGATTCGCCTGCCTTGGCCTCCCAAAGTGCTGGGATTACAGGCTTGAGCTACTGCCCCCAGCCACATTCTTCAAATTTTTTAAAAGACTTGTAGGAAACGTATGAACATGTTCTTCTGCCACGGATCTGTTGCTAAAGTTAAGCTGGTTTGGTAAAGTCAGTTTGAAGTTACAGGCCTGGAAAACCGCTGGCTTTATTTTATAAAGAGATCTTACAAAATTGTAGTGTTCATTGGGATTATTCTTTGATCTGTGTTGATAATTTAAGATGTTTACCACTTAGTCTCCTAAGTGAAGGCTTTGTGAACACCAGTTTCATTTGCTTTGGCTGCAGATCGCTAATTGATTCTAAGTTGAACAAGAAACTTATACAGAAGGCAGAATTTGCAAAAGTCAGGGAAAATGCCAGTCATCAAAAAATTCTTTGTGCCAATGACTGGACCTGGCCTCAGAAGACAAAAATGGGATTAAAGCATGGTCCCTGCTCTTAAGGAACTTGTAATGAAGTGGAGGATACGTTTGTAAGTAAATAATAGTACAAATAAGTCTGTGATGAGAAGTATAATAGAAGCAATAAACAAACACTACAGGGCACAGAACCTTCACAAGTAAAGTGCTCTTGTCATATGTAGTAGCAAAATAATCCCTCCCAATGCCAAAGATTTCTATATCCTAATTCCAAGGACTGGTGAATACATTACCTTACAAGGCAAAGAGGAATCAAAGTTGCAGGGAATTATTGTTGGAATTAATGTTGCTAATTAGCTGACCTTAAGGTAGGGAGATGGTCTTGAATTATCTGGGTGGGCCCAGTATAATCACAGGGGTCCTTTAAAACAGAAGAAGGAGGTGTAAGAAGAGAGTCAGAGAGAGATGACTCTGGAAAGCTGGGCAGAGAGACGCAATGTTGCTGGATTTGAAGATGAAGGAGGGGGCCATGGGCTTAGGAGTTTAATGGCCTCTAAAATCTGGAAAAGAGAAGGGAATGAAGTCTCCCCTCAACCCTCCAGAAAGGAAGCAGCTCTGCTGACATCTTAGCTTTGTCCCCATGAGACCCATGTGAGACTTCTCACCTACTGAACCACAGGGAGATACACGCATGTGGTCATAAGCCATTATATCAGGCTTGTTACGCAGCAATTGGAAACCGATACACTATATCTGAGAAGGAGAGAGAAAGTCACTGCAGGCAAGTGGACTCGGGAAGGAAAGAGCAGGGGTGGCGGAGGCTGCCCTGGGGAGAAACAACAGAGCCAGATGTGGACCTGGGTCGGATGTGAGAGGGCCTTAAGAACCACGCCGGATTTCCACCTTTACTCTGTGAAACAGAAAAAGAGTGAGTGAAGTGTTTGAGCACAGCAGCAGCATTCTTGGTTTCGTCTTAAAGACAGTGGTATTACCAAGTCTGGAGCAGACTGTTGGGAGTAATTGGGAGAGATAGATTCTTCTGTTTTACCTGAGCGATGTCTTCACATTGAGGCTTTTGTGTTCTGTTTGAATCCTGGAATAAAGGACCTGTGCATATTTGTATGTGGGGCCACATGGCGTAAAGACCCCACCATCTTCCGGGGTGGCTCACAAGGCCTGAGCTTGCTGGAATGTTGGGGCCACTGTCTGGCCCAGTCAGCCATACTTCATCATAAGTTAATATCAGCTCAACAACTCACTCCAAAGCCAATTCTTTGTTATTTGTTTTAACAACCTGCTGTTTTGAATTATCTCTCTCTCTAATTTCTGTCATTAATGTAAATAAGCATAGACTTCATGATTGATTACATTGATTGTGGAAGAATTGGCCATTAAAATAGCAAACTATAAAAAAAGATGAAATTAAATCTCTACCCTCTCCTCCTCCTAAATGTGTAAATTCTAAAACCAGGTCCTTACCCCAAATTCTCAAGCTGTGGGGCTCTAGGTTCTGGGATAAGGGAAGTTTGGAAAACGCTGGTTAAAAAAGCTTATTTAACTGGGGATCTCTTATGAGGCAAGTATGCTAACAACCCAAGAGGCTGCTAGGCTTACATCGCAACGGAACCCTTTTGTTCAGAATGTATTTTGAGACATGTGTTCCTCCAAATGCAATCTGGGACAGGAGGTGAGGAAGAAGAGCGCTCCCCATGGCGCTGGGAGGCCTTGTTTTCAGACCCGTTTATGGCTCCAAGAAGCTCAGTGACACGAGTGAGAGGCTTTGAGTTCTGCATTGTCAGTTTCTAGGCTCGGTGAAACTGATTCATGACCCTTGATGCTGTGATTCTTTAAAATCCGTTAGGAATGACCTTGTTTCACGTATCAGTGGATAATCACCAGTTATTGACTAATTAGTGATTAGGTTTTTCGTCAGATGGTTTTGTGGTCAGTCCGGTTATTGCTGCGTATAGTTGCTAAGTAATGTCACAGCTATCCTCGAACTTGACACCTAGAACGTGAAGGTGGGGTGTCTAAACAGGGAGGTTACCTTGGTGGTGGAAACTAGAGTTTGAGATGCCTTCCTATACGGATTCTAATCCTCCTAGCAAGCTCAGAATTGCGGGAAATGTGCCTCAGTGACAGTGAGAGGCCGCAGTCTTGTGGAGATGAACATACTAAACGCACATGGCTAGTTGAGGTTTCTGTGTGTAAATCTGCTGATCTTATTAAATCTTGCAACTTTGAGTGAAAAACGAATTTGTATTTAATAGTCTCTGGACATCTGTTCTAGAATATGGGTTTTAATACTCATTGGATGTTGTGAAGGATCTAATCTCTCCACAAATAAGTAAATTTACAAAAAAGTAAAGATAATTGTTAGTGAGAAAAAGGAGATCGCTAAGCCAGAAATGTAAGGTTTCATAAGGTGTGTGCATGACTGTGTCTACCCACATATCTTTCTGGATTATATACGTATACATGTAAACATATGTAGGCATATTCAGCAAAACACACTTGAAAAAATACATTAAAGCGTTAGGAAGGGCTAAGTCTGAAGTGGGATTATAAATAATGTTTCTTCTCTTCTTCCTTGCCTTTCTCAGATTATCTAAAGTGAGCACACTGTTTTTGTAACCAGGGGAAATAAAGATTTGTTTAAAAAGCCAAGTTAAAAAAATCAGGCCGGGTGCAGAGGCTCCTGCCTGTAATCCCAGCACTTTGGGAGGCTGAGGCGGGCAGATCACGAGGTCAAGAGATCGAGACCATCCTGGCTAACACGGTGAAACCCCGTCTCTACTAAAAATAAATAAATAAATAAATAAATAAAATTAGCTGGGTGTGATGACGGGCACCTGTAGTCCCAGCTACTTGGGAGGCTGAGGCAGGAGAATGGCTTGAACCCTGGAGGCGGAGCTTGCAGTGAGCCGGGATCGCGCCACTGCACCCCAGCCTGGGCAACACAGTGAGATTCCACCTCAAAAAGAAAAAAAAAGAAAAAAAAGAAATTCAAGAGTACTTTCCTGTATGTGTGGCTCATGCTTTTATTGACTGAGGACAAACAGTCTACCATTGCATATTGGATAGGAGGGCCTTTCTCTTACCGCTCTTCAATCCACTTACCTATTGAGGCTGTAGAAGTCAGGACAGGTCAGCTGTTTGCGCATGTGCTATTCTGCTATTTCCATTGTATGCATCTCTGAACTTTGGTAGGGAAAGTAATTCTGCTGCCCTGAAATTCACATAATAATTCCATTTTAGGCCAGTCGAATCTTAAAAATAAGTAATGATCAATAAAACCTAGACAAATGATTTTGATTCTTGGGGGTCTCATTAGATTGGGAATGTATGTTGATTTCATGTGTCAACTTGACTAGAAGATAGTACCCTATGATTTAATTAGATGCAAATCTAGGTATTGCCGTGAAGGTATTTTATAGATGTGGTCAACTTTTAAGATTTCCCTGGATGTTGTGTGTGAACCTCACCCAATCATTTGAAGGCCTTGAGAGAAAACCCGATGATTCCCGAGAAGAATGTCTGCATCATGCCTGCAGCATCAACTCCATGTTTGAGTGTCCAGCCCGCCAGCCTGTTCTACACATTTTAGATTTGCCAATCCCCACAATAATGTGAGCCAATTCCTCCAAATAAATATCTCCTTCTCTCTCTTTCTTTGTGGGAGTGGGTGTATGTATATTAATAAATAATATACAACGCTGTATCGGTTCATTTTCACACTGCTCTAAAGAAATACCCGAGACTGGGTAATTTATAAAGGAAAGAGGTTTAATTGATTCACAGTTCCCTGTGGCTGGGGAGACCTCAGGACATTTACGATCATGGCAGACAGGGAAGCAGGCACCGTCTTCACAATGCAGCCTGTGAAGGAGGAACTGTCAAACTCTCATAGAATCATCAGCTCTTGTGAGAACTCACTCATTATCACGAGAACAGCATGGAGAAAATTGCCCCCATGATCTAATCACCTCCTCCCTCCACATGTGGGGATAGAAGGTCCCTCCCTGGACAAGTGGGGATTTTATTTTGAGATGAGATTTGAGTGGGGGCACAGAGCCAGATGATACCAAACACAACGTATGTAACATTATATAATATGTAACATACATATTTAGTAAGCTTTTTATGTATATATTATATACATGGACATAAGTATCTATGTATACTATTGATTGATTCTGTGTTTCTGAGAACCCTGACTGATGTAGATTTTGATGCTTGGAAGTTAGGTTCTACTGTAGCAGATTTCTAAAAATGCAGAAGTAGCTTTGGAATTGGGTAATGGGAAGTGACTGAAAGAAACTTGAGGTGCATGCTTTTAAAAGCCTAGAAGAGACTTGGTAGAAGTATGGATATTAAAGACAATTTTGGGGATAAGAAATTACCTGTTGGGTACAATGTGCACTATTTGGGTAATGGGTACATTCACTAAAAGCCCACTTCACGACTGTGCAATATATCCATCCATGTAAAAAGAAGTGCACTTGTACCCGCTAAGTCTGTTCAAAACAATAAATACAGGCAATTTTGATGAGGTCTTGGAAGGAAGGGAAGAAGACAGTGGAGAAAATTCCCATTGTCTTGGAGAACACATATCGTCATCATGATCAGAACGTTGCTAGAGGTGTGAGCGTTAGAGGTGCTTTCAGTGAGAATCTAGAAGAAAATTAGAAACAAGTTATCAGATGCTGCAGGAAAGGTGAGCCTGTTAAAAAATGACAGAAATTTTCGCTAAATCGTGTTTTACCATTGGATGGAAAGAGAACTAGGAAGTGATGAACTTGGATATGTAACTGAGGGAATTTCTAAGGAAACTGTGGTCTGATTTCTTTCTTTGTGCTTATAGTAAAATGGGGGAGGAAAGAGAAACATTGAGGAAGGAACTGTTAGCAATAAAAAACCAGCATTTGATGATGTGGGAAATTCTCAGCCTGTCTGTATTGCTAAAAATGCTAAGAGTCAAGGGTGAGGTGGGACAGCCTTTGGTGGAAGAGATTAGGCGTGTGACTGCTGGGTCCACACAGCCATCTCAGCAGACGCCAGGAGCAGGGCTGGGCTGCTCGGAAAGATCTGTGTAGGACCCTCTAGATCTCCCAGCTGTCAGCCTCCTAGGGTTCCACAAAAAGGAATTCGCCTGTCCAGTGGTGCTGGGAGGGTCTCTGCTGAGACGTCCACAGGCCCAGAGGACAGAGCATGGAATCACAGAGGACTATTTAGACCTAGTGGAAATTGCTCTGCTGAATTCTGAACTTGCTTGGGACAAGCGACTCTTTTATTCTGTCTCTTTCACCCATTTGGGGATGGAAATGCTTTTCCTGTATTTGACCACCGTTGTCTTTGGGAAGCAGGTAACTTGCTTTGCAGTTTCACAGGGGCATAGATGGAGAGGAACGTTGCTCCATGGTGGCTCAGACCCAGAGTTTCATGCATACCTATTCAGAAGATGAGATCTGGGACTTTCGAGTTGGTGGTATTTAGATGCTATTTTCGACTTAGAATTGATGCTGGAATGGGGTATGACTTTTGGGGAAGTTGGGATGGGATAAAAGTATTTTGCATATGGGACAAACATGCACGTGTGGGGGGCAGCAGGGGGAATCCACAGGTTCGAGTTGTTGTGCCCCACAATTCATGTCTCTCTAGAATCTTGTAATGTGACCTTATTTGGAAATAGAAAATAGGTTTTGTTTGTTGTTTTTGTTTGTTTTTCAGATGTAATTAGTTAAGATGTGGCCATACCGGCCTAGTGGGCCCTACATCCAGTAAGACTGGTATCCTTACAAGAAGACAGAGACATGGGGAGAAGATGGCCCTGTGATACCAGAAGCAGATTGGAGTGATGCATCTGCAAACCAGGAAACATTAAGCAGTGCTGGCAACACCATGAGAAGAGGTAAGGGAGGACCCTTCCCTAGCACTTCAGAGGGCAGACGGCTGTTCTGGCGCCGTGACTCTGGACTTCCAGCTTCCGGAACGCTGAGAGAACACGCCTGTGGTTTGAAGCCACCCGGTCTTTGCTAGTGTGTCGTGGCAGCTCTAAGAAACCAACCCAGCGTGGTTATGCATTTTCCTTCAGTCCAGATCTTGGCTAACAGGAAGCGGTAAGAAAATAAGAAAAAGCCAACTCTCTCTCTGGCCAGGACGGTGTCCCTTCCCACATGGAGAAGGAGAGCGGCTCCTTCTGTCATTACTGCACTGCTAATGAAAAGTGAAATGACAAGTGAAGAGTGAGAAAATCCGATGGCCGCTGGTGGTCACATGCTGTAGGGTTAGGGTTAGGGTTAGGGTTAGGGTTAGCTAGTGTAAGGAGCTCGGAGAGGTGTGAGGAAAGGTGTGGCAGCACTCCCCAGAGAGGACGGTTCTCTAGATTTTGAGAAAGGCACGTCTTCTCCGGTCATCTCTAGTTTCAGACCCAGAGAAGAGCCTGGTTCTTGGCTGGTATTTAAGCTCCTCATTCTTGTCATATTGCTTTCTCACTCTAATGGCCTTGATCAAGTTTTCACCCTGTGAGAGTCACACGCAGGAGGAATGGGATGGAGCGCTCAGCCATTCACAGAGCCCAGCCCTACCTCACTCTGCTTGGTGTGCTTACTCTTGGCAAAATGCAACTTCCTGTTCAGAGAAAAAGGACTTAAAAAGGATCATAAAATGGGCTCCCAAGGCTCTTTGAATAGCGAATAGCTTTTAAAAGACAACACTTTAATGGCCTATGAGTAACCAAGTCAAAAACAAAAGTATTGAATATCCCTTTAAATGTATATGAGTTTAAAAAGCAAGATGGGAATAGATTTGGCACAGTTTCTTCTGGATTTTATAGAATTCAAAATGCTCGAAAAATTTTTACCTATACGCCCACACACAACTGCAAAACTTTTATAAACGACGTGGGGAGATAACAAAAATGATACTGTGCAAATCCGAACAGTATGCAGCTTCTGCATTGCTGTGCCTGATGGAAATATTTCTCTCTTTTATGAGCGTCTCTCTGTGCATGGAGAAGGAAGAAAGATGGGCGTACGAGGCAGGGAGGGGAGAAAGGAGGAAGAGAAGCCTATTCCAGGCTCCATGGCTGTTCTCAATACTCACTCATGTACTCTCTAAATGGAACCATTTGCTGCACGTTTTGAATTGCTAACATTTGGTAGAATAGGGGACAATGGATTTTCATGTAAACTATGAATTTTATGACAATGAATTAGCATGTTCATTGAACAGAAAGTAAACAAAGCTTAGTACAAAATTGGTTCAATAGATAACCTAACTCTTCTGCTGCTTAATGAAGTGTTGGTGATGAAACTGAAACAAACAGCTTTATGCTTTGTAAAGCACAGGGAAACATACTTTCGTGTTTAATTACTGTGTGGTTATGACAAGGCTGGTACCTGCCGGAACCATAAGTGACAAAGTTTGCAGCAACCGCTCCTGCTTCAGCAGACTGGGTGTTGAACTAACCAGTTACAGCACTGGCATTAGAACAGGGAGAGGGAAAATGGACATACAAATATAGTCAGTTCTGACCAACCTCCAACATCTGTGAAGCACCTACTGTGTGTGTGCCAGGCACTGGGGATGTGGCACAATGAGATGGGGGCATTTGCATTGTCCAGAACTCTAGGGAGGGTAGGGAGGATGAGGCGTGACTGTCTTAGTTGTTTTGTGATGATTAATTTCGTGTCACCTTGACCGGATCATGTTAGTTCAGATATTTGGCTAACCTTTATTCTGGGTTTCTGTCAGGGTGTTTTGGATGAGATGGGCATTTAAACTGGTAGACTGTGTAAAACAGATGGCCCTCCCCTAAGTGGGCGAGCACCATCCAATCTGAGGAGGCCTGAACAGAACAAAAGGCAGAGGAGGGGGATTTGTTCTCTCTGCCTGACTTCTTGAGCTGGGGCATGGTTCTTTTCCTGTCACCTTTTTAGGCCATCTGCTCTCCTGGTTCTCAGGCCTTTGGACTCAGACTGGACCCACACCACTGGCTCTGTTGGGCCTCCAGCTTTGCAGATGCTGTGGCTTCTACAACTGTGCGAGTCAATTTCTTATAATCGCCCACGTCCCCCACCTGGGTTCTGACTGTCTGGAGAACCCCAATTAATACAGATTTCCAAGAAGGAGACACCGAGGCAAGAATTTGAGGACTACTAGTTGGATAGGAGTGATCCAGGAAGCGTGGGTAGGAAGGAGAGTGACAGAAATGAGACAGGGAAAGGAAGGAAGTCAGCCAAGGCTTACTGGTACTGTGGGCAACGGGCCATACCGGGAAATGGTATGAAACGGAAGCTGCTGTTCATCTGCCTGAGGGTGAGGGAGGTGGGCTAGTCATCTTCCAGCTCTCTCTCACTTCATTGCCTGAGAGTGGCTCCTAGGAGCATTAACTCCTCAGCCCTTCTGGCCTCTGCTGTGCAGATCATGAGACGCCTTCACAGGGAGCACAGCAGGCTCTTGTAGACGGAAGGTCCTGGAAGCTGAGGACCGAGGCCATAAGGGGGAGCATCGAATGGCATCCAGTGTCATGACTGAGGGGGTGGAGACTGGGCTGGTAACAAAAAGGCAGAGGAGTTCAGAGGAGGAAGAGTGTTACGGGATAGAGTAAGAAGGGAGAAATGTACGGAGGAGCTGGGGCACTGACTCAGCCTCTGTAAGAGGGGAAGAGGCACGGTGAGCCCAGGTTGTGGAGTGTGTACTTTTGGAGGCTGTGGAGAGCCTGAGCTGATGATGAAAGCTGGATCGTTGAGGACCGTCTGCTCCGGAATGGCTGCAGTGCAAGCGGATGTTGGCCCTAGTGTGCCACATGGGCAGGACAGTTTGAGCAGAGACACATGAAGTATTTTGGTATGGCAGAGCCTCTCCCTTGCTCCCCAGCATCCATTCCTTTTTTTTTAAAATTTAAAAAATTTTTTTTTTTTTGAGTCAGAGTCTTGCTCTGTTGCCCAGGCTGGAGTGCAGTGGCACAAGCTTGGCTCACTGCAACCTCTGCCTCCTGGGTTCAAGCGATTCTCCTGCCTCAGTCTCCTGAGTAGCTGGGATTACAGGTGTCCGCCACCATGCACAGCTAATTGTTGTATTTTTAGTAGAGACGGGGTTTTGTCATGATGGCCAGGCTGGTCTCGAGCTCCTGACCTCAAGCGATCCACCCGCCTTGGTCTGCCAAGGTGCTGAGATTACAGGATTGAGCTACCATGCCCGGCCCCCAGCATCCGTTCTTTCAGATCCCATAGCGATAGAATTTTCACCTGGGCACATAGCTGAACAAAGTGCAGACTTTATTCCCAGCCTGTCTTGTAGCAAGGTGTGGCCATGTGACTGAGTTCCCGGGAAGGGGCTGTGAACAGAAATGATGTGAGCACATCCATGCTTTGCCCTTAAAGAAATAGGTCCCCATCCTTCCTTCCTGGTGGCTCAGATGTGCGGACGGTGCAGAGGGCTGTGAATGAAGCAGCACTTTGAAGGGGGCAGAAAATCAACGCAGAAGGAACCTGAGTCCCTCGACATTTTATGGAGTAGAAGCGCTGACTGTGGTCAACATAACTAAACCCAAATTCTAACTCACAGATTAGGGAAATTAACCTGGTTGTGATACTCAGGGTAAGCTTGGAGCGGGAAGGACACAGCACTTGTGTGGATGATTCTGTGGCTGGCGTTCTCCCTTCCATCGATTGAGCTTGTTCACGGTTCTGAGGCTTAGCTCTCAGACGGTTGCCTCTTTCAGACCTCCATTCCAGTATTTACAAACTGGCATATGGTGACTCGGTGGGGATCACGTTGGTGGAGGGTGTGCGGTGGAGGTGGCTTTGGGGAGGGAAGACACTGAGACACTTTCTGGGAAAATTCTGAAGGAGGAATGGGGTGTGACCCCGAGTGAGTTAGCACGGCTCCAGAGATGCGCGTGCTTATGTTTCAATGTCTGTTTGAACATCTGGTTATGAAGGGGCATCTGGCTGGAAAATGAATTGGGTTGAGGTGCCCTGGTAGAGTTGCAGTAGCAATCCAACAGAGCTGATATTCTGCAACTAAATTGTCATATTGTATCGGTCATTTACAATCTAACCAGACAAAATGTCTGTCTGTGGCGTGTACCCAATCAGGGATTAAAATGGAGTGCACATGTGTCTGAGTAACGTGGGGTGCTTATGCTAATGTGAGTTTACGACTTAGGAGCGGGGGCACCAGCTCTGCTTGGGACTCACTTCTTGAACAGAGGCAACCAAAGGGTGTTATCTCCTGGTTCCTACGGTTGGTTCCAGGCCAGCAAACAACAGGGGGTGCCCCAAGAGGTGCCCCCAGAAACCCAGGCTCCTCTATTAGGTGCTTCACGTGAACGGGCCCCTCTTGTGCACACTTCTCTCGAATGTTCACAGCAAGGGCATTCGTGCTGAGGATCTGGCTACATTTCATCACAGCTTCCCAGGCATCGTGAAGCTTGGCGTGTGCCTGGACCAGGGTAGGCGCTCAGTAAGTGTGTGTGTGGAATAAACGCACGAGTAACTGACCTGGAGCTCACCGTCAACACCTAAGTCATATGTTGGCCATCCCAGAAATTCGGTAACCATGTGCCTATTAAAATCCAGCTCCCCCAGGAGGAAGTTGGTCCCTGATTTTGTTCGAGGTTTTGTTTTTTAGCTTGAGCGCTCAGAGATGGTCTGCGCTCCGCCCCTGGCCCTAGTCAGCCTCTCTCTGTAGATCAGTATGACATTCATGTCTTTAGCTAATATTGGGCAGTGGTTTTGCAACCCGTATGTAATTCATTAGTATGTAAAATGCTATCTGAGCCAAAATAATATACAAGCTGTCTGAAAAGTCTGGAAACAGAGGATAAACTTATTTCAAAGGGTTTATTACTTAACGTTTTCAAATAATATACTGACTCTATTTTTCCTCAACCTCCAGACACCTTTTAGGTAAAGTCACTCTAAACTTAAAGCAATAGGTTCACTCTTTAGTCAGAAAAAGTGCAATAAATATATGATATTTACCTTGTTTCCAGAATACTTAGACACTGTAATGTTCTTATTGTAATTTTGTTTTGGATTAACAATAGGATTATTGCTTTAAATTTAGTGATACTTCATCTGAAAAACTAGGCTGTTCAAGAAAAACATATTAAATATGTATTTTTTGATGATGTAAATAACACGATATTTAAAAGTAAGATTTTCATGTGTTGAAAAGTTTTTGTACATCTTGAAATTGATAAGCGCCTTGGAAAGTTTATTTTAAATTCTTTGTTCTGGATTAGTTAAAAGAGAACAAGTGCTTTAAAATTTACTTTCAAGTGTCTACTTACAATATGTTCTGAAATAAAATATAAAGATTGAGGTTTTGGCTTAATCCAAACTTTACTCTGCAAAAAATATTTTAAAAGGAGAAAATAATAAATCTGAAGTATGAAATAGGGAAAAGTGCATACTATTCTCCATCAAAAATCTGCCTTTGTAATATCCCAAGAAGCCAGCAAGTTCCACATGTTCCATAAACCCACTTTACAGGGGAACTTAATGGGCTGGATTTGCAGCAAGTTAAATGAGACTTTTTTTTTTTTTAACTGATGTAGTTTTCACAGGCTGATGCCCTTCACTGTTTGAGCGAAACCATCTTGGTTTGGATACGTGGATACATTTCACCATCGGCTTTGTGTCAAAAGCCCCTGAATTTGAAAATGAAAGCACCCTTCAGATCTTTGCTTTGGGATGGTGTCATAAACAAATCTGAGTTTTGTTCTCATGGCTTACCATGATCTCTTCCAAACCTTTGATGTATTTATGTCCAAGTTCAAGGAATATATGAGCAGCTCTGAACATTTAATTTTTCATTCCTTTACAGACTGGGTGAGGCTGAGTCCCTGCCTCTAGTTACCACACTGTATGCGTAGCCATGATGGTTGAGAGCTAGAATCTTCCTCTGGGAGCCCTCTGGGAGCTATCATAGATACACAAAGATAGTGATAACATACTGAGAGGGTGCGCAGTTATTAACACAAAGGTCACATTTCTGAAAAGTACCAAGGTTGGCAAATCTGAGGTCTCAGCAAAAAGTAGAGATCAGAGAAAGCCAATAGGAATGACAATAATCCGGTAAAAAAGAAAGCCTGGGATAAATTCGCTTCCCAAATAAATTAGGTTTGTTAATGGAACAGGCTGCTGGCCCAGTTGATCCTCTCCCGAACCACTCTCTTTCCATTTTCAAAACACTGTTTTCTCCCAAGGCCGACTCACTTACCAGTTTTATTTGTGCAGCCAGCACCTCTTAAAAAGTTTTGAGGCGAGCCTTACTAGCTTGAAATGTAATATATTTTATACTTGCATTTTTCTCTAGTTTTGTCTACATAAACCTCAGGCGGAAAAATGCTTCTATGTCTTCTTGTCCTTTTAATTAATTATTGCTTGGCTTAGAGATGCATTTTTCTCTGCACTTAGTTTCCCCACCTGATGTGTGGCAATTCTGGGGTTGAACTGCTTCTCTTTGTTTGCATTATCATAGACACCTGCCAACATGTGTGTGTGTTGGAGGGTGGGCTAAGACAGCAATGGGATTTTCCTATTTCAAGGGACTGACCTGTGTAAACCGAGAAATGTCTTTCTTCACATATGAAGCCTGATTATCTCAAAGTAATTGCTTGTGAGAATGACTTTAACTCTTCACACCGCTATAGAGCTGTATAATTTACAAACCAGGGTCATATATAGTGTAGCATTTCACACGACTGACCGTAATTCCTTCTTTGGGATGGCACGCCCATTCTGACTGCTAATATCCCCCCTTTCTCCTTTCTTTTCTTCCTTCCCCCTTTCCGCCTTCCCTTTTACTTTTCTTTCCTTCTTTTCTTCCTTTCTTCCATTTTTTGCCTGCCTGTCTTCCTCCTCTCCCTCCTTCCCTCTTTCCTTCCTTCCTCCTTCCTTTCTTCTTTCCTTCTCTCTTTCTATACTTTCCTCCTTTCTTCTCTTCTTTTCTCCTTCCTTCCTGCCTCCCTTCTTTCTTCTTTCCCCCTTCCTTCCCTTTTTTCTCTCCTTCCCTACTGTCCTCCTTTCTTCTTTCCCTCCCTCCCTCCCTTTATTCTTCTCTCTCTTCCTTTCTTCCTCCCTTTCTCGCTCCCTCTCTGTCTTCTCCCTACCTTCTTTCTTTATAACATAAATATACTTATATTACAAATGCAAGCATTTGTAATATAAAGTACAGTTTATGAGAACTATACTTTAAAGTACAGTGTATGAGAAACAGTACATGAATTCAGCAAAGTTTCAGGATTCAAAATTAATATATACAAATCAATAGGTCTGCTATATACCAACAGCAACCAAACTGATAATCAAATCAAGAACTCAACCCCTTTTACAATAGCTGCAAAAAACATAAAATGCTTAGGAATATACCTAACCAAGGAAATAAAAGACTTCTACAAGGAAGACTACAAAACACTGCTGAAAGAAATCGTAGATGACACAAACAAATAGAAACACATCCCATGCTCACGGATGGGTAGAATCAATATTGTGAAAAGGACCATACTGCCAAAAGAAATCTACAAATTCAAGATAATTCCCATCAAAATACCACCATCATTCTTCGTAGAACTATAAAAAGCAATCTTAAAATTCATATAGAACCAAAAAAGAACCCACATAGCCAAAGCAAGACTAAGCAAAAACAACAAATCTGGAGGCATCACATTACCTAACTTCAAACTATACTACAAGGCCGTAGTCACCAAAACAGCATGACACTGGTATAAAAATAGGCAGATAGACCAATGGAACAGAATAGAGAACCCAGAAATAAAGCCAAATCCTTACAGCCAACTGATCTTTGACAAAGCAAACAAAAACATAAAGTGATGAATGGACACTCTATTCAACAAATGATACTGGAACAATTGGCAAGCCACATGTAGCAGCGAAACTGGATCCTTATTGCTCACCTTGTACAAAAATCAACTCAAGATGGATCAAAGACTTAAATCTAAGACTTGAAACAATAAAAATTCTAGAAGATGACATCAGAAAAACCCTTCTAGACATTGGTTTAGGCAAAGACTTCATGATCAAGAACCCAAAAGCAAATGCAACAAAAACAAAAGATAAATAGAGGAAACTTAATTAAACTAAAAAACTTCCACAGAGCAAAAGAAATAATCAGCAGAGTTAACAGACAACCCACAGAGTAGGGAGAAAATCTTCATAACCTATATGTCCGACAAAGGACTAATATCCACAATCTACTAAGAACTCAAGCAAATCAGCAAGGAAGAAACAAACAATCCCATCAAGAAGTGGGCTAAAGACATGAATAGACAATTCTCAAAAGAAGGTATACAAATGACCAACAAGCATAAGGAAGAATGCTCAACATCACTAATTATCAGGGAAATGCAAATCAAAACCACAATGCAATACCACCTTACTGCTGCAAGAATGGCCATAAAAAAAATTTTTTTAAATAGATGTTGGTGTGGATGTGGTGAAAAGAGAACACTTTTACATTGTTGGTGGGAATGTAAACTAGTACAACCACTATGGAAAACAGTGTGGAGATTCCTTAAAGAATTAAAAGTAGGTCTACAGTTTGATCCAGCAGTCCCACTACTGGATGGATATCCACCCAGAGGAAAAGAAGTCATTATACAAAAAAGATACCTGCACATGCATGTTTGTAGCAGTAAAATTTACGGTTGCAAAAATATGGAATCAGCCCAAATGCCTATAAATCAATGAGTGAATAAAGAATATATATATATATATATATATATATATATGTGTGTGTGTGTGTGTGTGTGTGTGTGTGTATCTCACAATGTTTGGTTTTCTATTCCTGAGTTACTTCTCTTAGAACAATAGTCTCCAATTCCATCCAGGTTGCTGTGAATGCCATTATTTTGTTTCTTTTTATGGAGGAGTAGTATTCCATGGTATATGGATATAAATAGGGTATATTTATATCCCCTTGCATTCTCCTAAAATTTTCATTCAAGCTACTTGCTGTCACTATTGCTTTAAATATATATCTCAATATCATATATTCCTTGGTTATGTACATTTGCTAATATTGATGCCTTATAGAGGATTGTTTTCCTTATCAGTAGAGAAATGTGTAGAAATTTTCGCTTGAACCTGAGAGAGTCTAAATTTTACAACACAAGTCATAAATAAAGCTACGTCTTATTATTACTATTTTTTAAATTTTATTTTAAGTTGCAGGGTACATGTGAAGGATGTGCAGGTTTGTTACATAGGTAAACGTGTGCCATGATGATTTGCTGCACCTATCAACCCATCACCTAGGTATTAAGCCCCGCATGCATTAGCTCTTTATCCTGATACTCTCCCTCCCTCGCATCCATGGCAGGCCCCAGTGTGTGATGTTCCCCTCCCTGTGTCCATGTGTTCTCATTGTTCAGCTCCCACTTATAGGTGAGAACATGCAGTGTTTGGTTTTCTGTTCCTGTGTTAGTTTTCTGAGGATAATGACTTCTGGCTCCATCCATTTCCCTGCAAAGGACATGATCTCATTCCTTTTTATGGCTGCATAGTATTCCACGGTGTATATGTACCACATTTTCTTTATCCAGTCTTTTATTAATGGGCATTTGTGTTGATTCTCTGTCTTTGCTACTGTGAATAGTGCTTCAGTGAACATATGCTTGCATGTATTTTTATAATGGAATGATTTATATTCCTTTGGGCATATACCCAGTAATGGGATTGCTGGGTCAAATGGTATTTCTGGTTCTAAGTCTTTGAGGAATTGCCACACTGTGTTCCACAATAGTTGAACTAATTTACATTCCCACCAATGCATAGAAAGTGTTCCTGTTTTTCCACAGCCTCACTAGCATCTGTTGATTCTTGACTTTTTAATAATCGCCATTCTGACTGGCATGAAATGGTATCTTATTGTGGTTTTGATTTGCATTTCTCTAATGATCAGTGGTGTTGAGCTTTCTTTCATATGTTTGTTGGCCCCATAAATGTCTTCTCTTGAGAAGTGTCTGTTCATGTTCTTTGCCCACTTTTTAATGGGGTTGTTTTTTCTTGTAAATTTGTTTAAGTTCCTTGTAGATTCTGGATATGAGTCCTTTGTCAGGTGGATAGATTACAAAATTTTTCTCCCATTCTGTAGGTTGTCTGTTCAGTATGATGATAGTTTCTTTTGCTGTGAAGAAGCTCTTTAGTTTAATTAGATCCCATTTGTCAATTTTTGCTGTTGTCGCAATTGTTTTTGACATTTTCATCATGAAATCTTTGCCCGTGCCTATGCACTGAATGGTAATACCTAGATTTTCTTCTAGGGTTTTTTATACTTTTGGGTTTTACATTTAAGTCTTTAATCCATCTTGAGTTAACTTTCGTATAAGGTATAAGGAAGGGGTCCATTTTCAATTTTCTACATACGACTAGCCAATTCTTCCAGCACCATTTGTTAAATAAGGAATCCTTTACCCATTGCTTGTTTTTGTTAGGTTTGTTGAAGATCAGATGGTTGTGGACGTACAGTCTTATTTCTGAGTTTTCTATTCTGTTCCATTAGTCTATGTGTCTGTTTTTGTGCCAGTACCATGCTCTTTTGGTTACTGTAGTCTTGTAGTGTAGTTTGAATTTGGGTAACATGATGCCCCCAGCTTTGTTTTTTTTTTCGCTTAGGATTGTCTTGGCTATATGGGCTCTTTGTTGGCTCCATATGAATTTTAAAATAGTTTTCTTCTAATTCTGTGAAGAATGTCATTGGTAGTTTAATGGGAATAGCATGTATCTACACATTACTTTGGGCAGTATGGCCATTTTCACAATAATGATTCTTCCTGTCCATGAGCATGAGATGTTTTTCCATTTGTCTGTGTCCTGATTTCCTTGAGCAGCAGTTTGTGATTTCCTTGAAGAGGTCCTGCATTTCCCTTGTTAGTTGTATTCCTATGTATTTTGTTCTCTTTGTAGCAATTGTGAGTGGGAATTCACTCATGATTTGGCTCTCTGCTTGTCTGTTATTGGTGTATAGGAATGCTTGTGATTTCTGCTCATTGATTTTGTGTCCTGAGACTTTGCTGAAATTGGTTATTAGCTTAAGAAGCTTTTGAGGCTGGGCGCGGTGGCTCACGCCTGTAATCCTAGCACTTTGGGAGGCTGAGGCGGGCGGATTGCTTGAGCTCAAGAGTTTGAGACCAGCCTGGGCAACACAGTGAAACCCTGTCTCTACTAACTTACAAAAAATTAGCTGGGCGTGGCAGCATGTGCCTGTAGTCCCAGCTACCTGGGAGGCTAAGGCAGAATTGCTTGAACCCAGGTGGCGAAGGTCGCAGTGAGCCGAGATTGCACCACTGCACTCCAGCCTGGGCAACAGAATGAGACTCCATCTCCATCATGTCATCTGCAAATAGAGACAATTTGACTTCCTCTCTTCCTATTTGAATATCCTTTATTTCTTTCTCTTGTCTGGTTGCCCTGGCCAGAACTTCCAATACTGTGTTGAACAGGAGTGGTGAGAGAGGACATCCTTGTCTTTGTGCTGGTTTTCAAGGGGAATGCTTCCAGCTTTTGCCCATTCAGTGTGATATTGGCTGTGAGTTTGTCATTAATGGCTGTTATTGTTTTGAGGTATGTTCCTTCAATACCTAGTTTATTGACAGAAAGCTACATTTTAAATAGAATATTTATAAAAACACGGGTTGATGTTCTCTGTCACCTAACAAATTATTTAGGATGCTCTGAAATGTACCAACTCTTATAGAAGACAATAGTGCCTGTGATAAGGCTGGTAAGAGTCCTAAGGACCATGGCCACTAGGTTCATAAGCACCTGGAGGAAGACGAGCTCATTTCTTTTGGTGAGGAAGAGGAAAGCCACACTGAGAAGGTAGGATTCAAGCTGGGCCTTCAAAGTTGAGCATGGGTATTATTTTTTTAATAGATGAAAGGTGAGAGAATACATTGAAGGTAGGTAACGCTTGTTAGTTCAACCAGTAACTAGGTCAAAGAATAGAACAACAGCGAGAGGAAAGTGAGTCTCATAGGAAAGCCTGACAAGTCAAGAAATGTGGGAGGGAGTCTGGGGACAGCGTGGTCAATGACCTCTTCTGACACAAGGGCACAAAGCTAGCAGAAAGGGTCCTGGGGAAACTGAGGCACATCCTAATTACCTGCCTTGAGAGGGACACCATGCTTCTATGAATGAAGCCTGAGCCCACCTGTGTTTTTCCTTTTTGTGCTCTTATAACTCATCTTCAGGCCCTTTTTCTCAAAACCCACTCCCAAGCTAGATGTTATCTGTGCCAAAATTATGAAATTATTTGTGGGAATCTAAAATCAGAATTTCACATTTTAAAAAACTTGTATGTCTAATGAATTGTTTGTATTTGATTTTGTCTCCTTTGGGCCTTGAAATCATCTTGAATATGGATTCTGTTGCCTGGCAGATGAGCTGTCCCCACCAGCTGTGGCTCAGGGGAGGTTCCTCCAGGTTAACTGCAGTGGACTCCCAGCACCCTTTAGTTCACTGTTGTTTAATCAACTGTCAATGTCTCCTTACATGTTAATTCCTCCCTCCTTTGTCAAGTCAAACACTCTGAGGAAATCACACTGCCTGTGTTCTGGTCTGCAGGTCTGATGAGCCCATCAAAAGTTCAATGAACTTGTTTGGTTGGATGCATCCTTTATTGCTTTTAAAATACAACAAAGCTGTCGATAAATTATTCCATCATCGCTTTTCAAGGTATCCATATTAAATGTAGCAGTCTAGAACTCTAAATTCATTGCCTTGCCCTTTCTTATGTAAAATATGGACATTTGTGTGTCTCCAGTGTTCAAGCATCCTTCTTTCTTTAGTAGGATTCCTCAGACATTACTAAAAGTGGTGATTATATGAAAATGTATCAATAAAAGGTACCAGGTAAAGGATTTTCAGGTGTCCAAGCACACGAATGAGGTTGTGGGCACCTTGCAGTGCGTCTGAGGCTTTGGCCCTCCGTGCCCACATTCCTGGGAGCGGCACTCAGTGGCAGGAGTAAGATCCAAGCTGCCTCCCGGTCGGTTCCCAGGATGTCCCTCTGCCTGCTCCTGGGGAGATCACGGGAAAGGAAGGGCGACTGAAGGCGTCACACCCTGGTAGGAATTTTCCAATATAAATCCAGTAACTGTTTCCATGATGACCTAAAAAAGGAAGAGTCTGGAATCAATTTGTAACTTTTTCTATGCCTCCCCCACTCTGACTCATTTTTTTGACGGGTCGTTTTTCATTATTTATTGATGGAGGATTTGCCTTTGTAGGGCAGCGCGGCATTAGGCCAGTGTTGCCTGAGGCAAATGTGTACCTGGAGAGAGACCAGTTCCTGCATTTCAGGTGCACAGATAATGAAATCAGGTCCCTCCCATGCTAACAAGGATCTCATCCTGTAAGCAGTAGGCTATATTTATTGTATGTACAGCTTTACCTGTGGGGCGATTGTGTTTTGTAATTAGTACCACTCCAAGTTTTAGCTAAGTGTTTGAGGAACTGGGGGCCTTACAGGGTTATCTCATTGCTAATAGAAGCCCAAGGAATTTATGCAAGCACACCTACATGGCAACCCCAGTACACCCAAATAATGACATCATGTCTGTTTTTTTCTCTCTCTGATTAAATGCCTCTTCTCTTTTGTCCAACTCTTCTGCACACACTTTAAGGGGCTTTCCCTGGTGTGTGTCCTCTTGTTTAGCCACCCGGAAATTGAAGTGCTTCAGGCCCTTTTCATTCTTACATAAAACCTTGGCTGCTTTTTCTCCCTAATATTTGGAAAAGTCAAGGTATCATGTGAGCTGCCAAGTGCACTGGGGTGGGAACTGGAAAGGATCCAAGGCCCTATTATTTCTTCCCACTCCTTCCTAGCTCATTGTGAACTTGCACCAAACTCCTAATGTTTGTAGACGTTCTCTGGGACATTTGCCCTTTGCACCCTATCCCGTATACACGCAAAGAGTCTGATTCCAAAATTAAACACCGATATGGATTCAGATTAGCAAACAACGACCATATACCGACCAGCGGGGAAGCCTTTGGAAATACCACTTCCCCGGTTGGCCACTGGACATAGAGCTGTGCAGACCTTGGTCTCACACTGATTGGCTGTTAGGTGAAGGACTGAGACCTACCTTCCTGTTTTGATTGACTGGGAACAGGTCAAAGGGCCCCTGAAAAGTACACAACACTTTCCGTTTAAAATAGATCTTGGAAGACATTGAAAGAAGAAGGAAGAATGTGGGAATGCAATGGGACAGGGTTCTTTGATCCTAAACCCAGTCAGAATCTTAATTAGCTGTACGTGGAAGACCACAAAGAGCACCCTCCCCTAGAGAAGGCCTCTCCAAGTGAAATGCAAGTTCCAGGAAATGACTGAGTTGTCCCATGTCCAAATGAATCCACCATGAAGTTCAGGGAGATTCTGAATGAGGAGCCTTGTTTGTCTCTATGTATTCTGAGTGAGTGAAATCACTGGTAATTCAGAGAGTGTCTGTAACAGAGAGGATTTTTAGCTGTGAATAATATACCATGTACTATATATACACGTAATAGAATGGGAGAGACTGGCCTCCCGCCTTCCCTTCTCCCTCTCCCCGTTTCTCACCCAAGAGTCCAGATAGGATCACTGATGAGGATGGTATAGATGAGGAGGACACTCAGGAAAGAATCCAGGGAACTTCCAGCCTTGGTGGTTGAGGCAAGATGAAGGACTAGCCAAGAAGGATTGAGCAGCAGCTGCAAAGGGAGGGGAAACACGGAGGAAAGGAGTACAACCCAAGCCAGGCCATGAAAGTGTCTCCGATGGTCATTGCTATCTAAACTATTGAGAAATTGTGTGAGATGAAGATAGAAAATTAACCGCTGTGTTTGACCAGAGGCAGGTCCTTGCTGAATTCAACAAGAGTCATTTCTGTAATGCATTGGAAATCTCCATCTGACAGACGTTACATACAAGGCTCAGTTATTCAGGAAATAGGCAGGCTTGGTTTTTGCAATGGTGAGAAATTTAGAAAAAATAAATCTGAGGTGGCTTCAAGTGCATGCCAGATCATGGGACAGGATCTCCGGCTCCCATACCGGCCTCCCACCCCCGTGGGACTTGGACAGAGCATGACCAAATCCCAGGGCAAACCCTGAGGCACCCAGGAGAGGAGACCACACAGAGTGAGGTAACCTGGGGCAGGACAGTACATCCAAGGGGTGGATCCTGTCCCAGGCCCGAAGCCAGGGTGTGTGGAGGGATGGGAGAGGGAAGAGGGGATTAGCCCTGGGACGCTGCGTGATAATTTCCTGGTGTGATTCGTCCGGATTCTTTCATGCCT
The DNA here is from genome assembly GCF_000951035.1 of Colobus angolensis palliatus. NCBI lineage: Eukaryota > Metazoa > Chordata > Mammalia > Primates > Cercopithecidae > Colobus > Colobus angolensis. The sequence continues at coordinate 1,808,986 of NW_012117332.1, read as the reverse complement.
TCTTTCATTCAAAGAGCATTTTGAAGCCCCCATTGTTGATTACTGTTCTAGATTCTGGGGATAAAATAAACCCACCAAAGCCCTTGCCTTAATCATATTCAAGTCGAGCTATCTGTGTATCTCCATGTCGTGATGCAAATGAAGACACGGGAAGATGAAGGGGAATAGAGACCTATCTGGGCACTGGAGTGCTGGTTTTCCGCCTGGGATGTGCATTAGAATCACTTGGGTGCTCAGCCCGTGCTCTGACTGATCAAATCGTTTTGTATCGGAGGTGAGACCCAGCCATCAGCAATAATCCTCTCGGGTGATTTCAGTGTGCAGCCAACATTGGGGACGGCTTTAGAGCTGGGTTCTAGAAGTGTGCTCCTAACCAGAGTGTCAGCGTTGCCTGGGAACTGTTGGAAATGCAGTTCCACCCCAGACCACCCCAGACCCACTGAATTAGGAACTCTGAGGGTGAGGTCGGGCAGTCTGTGTTACCAAACCCGCCAGGTGATCTGCTATGCATGGACGTTCGAGAATCCCTGCCTTGGGGAAGCCAACTTTCCAAAAGCCAGAAGGAAGAGAGGCTGGGCACGGAGGTGTCTGTGACACGTCAGTATTTATGACCCTGGGAGGGTACTGGTGACATCCCGGTGCTGTGAAAAGCAAAAGAGAAATGTTTCTGCCCTCAAGGGATTTATAGTCCAGGTTTGGAAATAATAACATGCAGGACCCCTAGAAAGCAAGAAGCACGCAGAATGATGTGTGAATGGTGTGCTGCTCTGCTGACAGAGGAGACGCTACAGAGATGATTTTTTAAACTTCACTGCAGCTTTTAAACTACTCAATGATGAGAATGTATTATTCCGTAGTCACACTGTCTTTCCCACAAAGTTTTGCAGACTTCCATCATTTTCTAGCACTGCCTGCTGTAAAAACCTGAGCCTAAAAGGAATTTTCCCCTTTGTAGGCGTCTTCCTTTTTCTGCTGCGATATTGGAAGAAAATGTCCATGATCCTCAGGGTTTGAGTGAAGTGCAACAATCTAACCAGGATGTGTCTCAGTGACTGGCCTCTATTTCCTTTTCTGGATAAAGGTATGCTGTTTTCATTTGCAGATACAATACTTCAGTCATTTCAGAGTAATTTTTGTATTGTATCACATCTCTATTTTAAAAAATAGAACTCAAAAATTCTTAGGAGGGCTGGTCCTAGCCTTTTGTATCTATTAAAAGTTACTGGAGGTGTGACCAGGCACGGTGGTTCACGCCTGTAATCCCAGGACTTTGGGAGGCCGAGGCAGGCGGATCACGAGGTCAGGAGATCAAGACCATCCTGGTTAACATGGTGAA
>NW_012117332.1:1782234-1807600 GCF_000951035.1 Colobus angolensis palliatus | reverse complement strand
AAGGAAGGAAGGAAGGGAGGGAGAAAGGGAGGGAAAGAAGGGGAGAGAAAGGGAGACAGAAAAGAGAGAAAGAAATAAGTCCTTAGAATCTTAATGAAAGGCTGGTTGCAGTGGCTCATGCCTGTAATCCCAGCACTTTGGGAGGCCTAGGTGGGTGGATCACATGAAGTCAGGAGTTTGAAACCAGCCTGGCCAACATGGTGAAACCTCGTCTTATTAAAAAAAAAAAAAAAACTAGCCGGGCGAGGTGGGAGTGGGAAATTACCTGAGGCAGGAGAATGGTGTGAACCCGGGAGGTGGAGGTTGCAGGGAGCTGAGATCGCACCACTGTGCTCCAGCCTGGGTGACAGAGCGAGACTCCGTCTTATTAAAAAAAAAAAAAAAACTAACTGGAGGTGTATAGAGTGGGAAATTACCACAGGCTGGAATTGGTTTTTTAGCTATGACACCAAAAACACAAGCTGCCAAAGAAAAAACAGATAAAGTGGACTTGATCCAAACTGTAAAACTTTGTGTTTCAAAGTACACTGTCAAGAAAGTAAAAAGACAGCCCCATAGAATGACAGGAATATTTGTAAATCGTATGTGTGATAAGGGTCTAATTCAGGATATATCCCTCTTGCAATTCAACAATAAAAACACGACCCAATCTAAAAATGGGCAAATAATTCTAACAGAAATTTCTTCTAAGAAGGTATACCAATGGCCAGAAGGTACATAAAAAGATGCTTTACCTCATTAGCCATCTGGGAAATGCAATCGTAACTACAGTAAGATAGAATTTCACACCCGCTAGGATGGTTGTTACAAAAAAGATGGACAAAAACAAGTGCCAGTGAGGATGTGGAGAAATCGGAGCCCTCACAGACTGCTGAGGGGAATGTGAAATGGTGCAGCCACTTTGGCAAACAGTCTGGCAGGTCTTCAAAGTTAAACACAGAATTACGATATGAGCTGGCAAATTCTACTCCTGGGTACATACCCAGGAACATCAAAACATATGTCCCTGCAAAAACATGTACAGGAATGACCACAGCAGCAATACTCACAATAGTCAAAAAGTGGAGACAATCCAAATGTCCATGCACTGACGAAAAGATAAACAACGTGTGGCATACCCATATCCACATGATGGAGTGTCATCGGCTGTAAGGAGGAATGATGTTCTGGTAGGCTGTGTGAAAGAAGCCAGATGCAAAGGCCACATGGGTCACTCCACGATATGAAGTTTCCGTGAAAGGCAGAGCTATGGACACAGTACATGGATTCCTGGTTGCCTAGGGCTGCGGGCGGGGGCAACTAGGGGCAAGTGGGGAGTGACTGCTATGGGGAGAGGGCGTTTCTCAGAGGTGAGAAAGGTCTCTGAAAATTGCTTGTGATGGTGGTTGCACAACTTTGAGAATATACTAAAATTCATTGAATTATATGCACTAAATGGGTGAACTTTCACTGAATTGTATACACTAAATGGGTGAACTTTCTCATTGAATTATATACACTAAATGGGTGAACTTTCTCATTGAACTGTATAAACTAAATGGGTGAACTTTATGGCACATGGATTGTATCTTCTGGTCTATTTGTTTCCAGTCAGTTCCATGTGCCATTAACTACCTCCAAAGGCTATTTCAAGAAAATTCCTCAAGTTGTTTCATTTCTCTACTTTCTTGTCCCACTGCCCCTAGCTTCCCTTGTCTGTCTGTCTGTCTGTTGTCTGTCTCTCCTTGCTCTGGCTCTGGCTCTCACTCTCTGTTTCATCGCTGGCATGCTGGCAATAACTGTGAAAGCCACATACCTCCCATCTGTTTTTTGCCCTTAGTGATTTCACCAAAGTGAAAGGTTTTATGTGCTTTTGCTCACAAAGCCTCTTTTAGTCCCATCTGTTAAGCCTTGGAATCTAGAAACAGTTCATGTTTCCAGTACTTCAAGACTTGGAATTTTTGGACTTTCTCTGTTCGTTTTTATGTCTACTTGTTTCAAACTGAATGACTCTTTCCTGAGACCATTTCTTCCTTGAAATTCCTTGACCAGTGCAGCCAACACATCCAAGTAACATCCAGTGGCACCCAGTTCTCCTGTGTCCTGCCCCAGAGCTATGGGGACAGGACATCCAGTGGCACCCAGTTCTCCTGTGTCCTGCCCCAGAGCTATGGGGACAGGACATCCAGTGGCACCCAGTTCTCCTGTCCTGCCCCAGAGCTATGAGGACAGGCGGCACTTGGCCTGCCTTCGTGTAGTACAAGCAGTACCTTTCCCAGACCTTTTGCTGCAGAGTATGGTAGACGCTTGCCTTTCCTCCCTCCTCTAACAGATTCCTTGCCATGGGCTACTCAGAGCCACATCTTTTAGATCTAGGTTGGGGCAGCTCCCCTCTTTTACGTCTCATTTCTGCATTAGGGCAATTACTGCCGCTGGTACACAAACCCTGAAATCTCAGCAGCTTCACACAACAAAGCTTTCTCCCTCACTCCAAATCCTACATGGGCTGCCCAGGGCTCACGTTCCGGCAGTGACTCAGGGATTCTGACTACTTTCATGTCATGAAAGCTGTGGCCTGCCAGGTCACTCTGGTGGGGGAAGTGAGGAGTGCAGATGGAACTTATCTTAACTGCCTCAGCCTGCAAGGGTCACACACCACTTATGTCACTACTGGCCAGAACATGTCTTGTGACTCCAGTGAGCGCTCGTTGTCTGCCACAGGTGAGCTGGAGCACATGGCTCCGAGAGCTTTCGGCAGATCACAAGGTACCTGTGGGAAGGAAAAGATGGAAATAGAGGCTTCTTGTTTAATCACAAGGATCGAGGAGGGTTGGACAGATCTGAGGAAGGAGAATGAAGGTGTCTCCCTGTACCCTGAGCCTTGTGTGAGGACTGAGTGCTGAAATGATTAGCATAGGAGAGGCACAGCTGGTCCTGAGTGGACACTGGTTGGGTCAACTCCACGTCTCCCTTTGCCTCTTTTCACAATATGCAATATTTGGGCAGTTTTAATTACAAGTTCCAAACGAGGAGTTGTAAAGAAGCGAGTTAGCTAGAGGGAATGAGAAGAAACATGTTTCTAATCTTTCCCCATTGGAAGGACATTATTCTGAGGGTGTCAGAAGTTTGAGATGGGGATGGGAAGAGCATGAGATCCTTTGTGCTGTTTTGACCTAACAGTGGAGAGGATGGGGAGCAGAAAGGAGCCGCCGGGTGTTTGCAGAGGTGAGAGGGCAGGCAGGTTGCCGCAGGGAAGGTGATAAAATGCTTTTTTGTTTTCAGTCTTTTTTAAAGCCACGTTTCCTGACGGCTTCCTCATGTCATTAGCTTTTCAGCACGGTCTTCCTCACGTCCATCCGGTGACTGCACCACATGGATTTAGTCAAACTCCGATGGCCACACACTGTCATTGGTACCAGCTATTTTTGTTTTTAAAGTGAGTTTTATTTGTCTTTAGAACATCTTTATTTGGGGGAAAGAAAAGCAAAAATTGCATAACCAATTCCTTTACCCTACAACTAGGCGTCACATTTCTTATCATTCTGTCCTATTTACTTCATAATTATACATGACGGCATTTTTGAAAGGTCGTAGTACAGACAGTTTCCAACTTACGATGGTTCAACTTAATTCTTCAGCTTTATGATGGTGCGAAAGTGATACGCCTCCACTGGAAACCAGTACTCCACGTTCTGAATTTTGATGTTTTCCTGGGGAAGCCATGTGCGGTGTGAGGTGCCCCCTGCATGTGGGCAGGGCCGCCAGGCAGCTGCAGCGTCAGAAGGGCAGACCACCCACACTCTACGCTGTGCCCTGTTGCCAGCGTTTGCTGGATATTTGTGTTTTCGCATCCCACCATGTCTGCAAAATGATGCTTTAAACTTACAATGGGTCGATTGGGACATAACCCATCGTAATTTCTATGCTAGGTAACCCCAATAGCAACATCAATCCACCAATCCACCATCAGTCACTCAACATGGCAGGTCCTCAAATGGTGCCACTTTGTTCAATGTCATTTCTTTTTTTCTTTTTGAGACGAAGTCTCACTCTGTCGCCAAGACTGGAGTGCAGTGGCTCACTGCAACCTCTGCCCCCCCATTTCAAGCAATTCTCCTGCCTCAGCCTCCCGAGTAGCTGGGACTATAGGCACGCACCACCACGCCCAGTTAATTTTTTGTATTTTTAGTAGAGAAGGGGTTTCATCATGTTGGCCAGGCTGGTCTCGAACTCCTGACCTCAGGTGATCCACCTGCCTTGGCCTCCTAAAGTGCTGGGATTATAGACGCGAGCCACTGCACCCGCCTGTTCAGTATCATTTCATCACGGTGCTGGCGAGGAGAAAGCTGATTCCCGTCAAGGGCCACCATTTGTGTGGGGCTGGTACCTTCTCCTCACATCTCTGTGGGTTTTCTCTGGGTGCTCCGGTTTTCTCCCCCATCTCAGAGATGCGTCTGTTCATGAACGAGTGTGTCTACAGGGCGTCGTGGGAGTGAGCATGGGTGTGAGAATGAGTGGCCCTGCCATGGCCTGAGGGCTGCTTCCCGCCTTGTGCCCGGAGCTGCTGCCAGGATGGGCTCTGATCACCTGTGACCCTGAACTGGAATAAGTGGGTTGGAAAATGAATGCATAAAAACAAATTATTGTAAAATAACAATAGGTAAAGTCTACTGTCACCCTACAAATGCATGGCAATGACTCGAGTGGCTGGCGAGGGCTCAGGGAGCCCATCCTGTTTGTTTTTCTAACTTTGTGGGAATAGGAAGTGTTCTTTACAACTTTTGCTTTGATTTCGCCATCCTACCCACCACAATGACTGCTGTCACTCACTGATTCACCAGGAGTTGGATAAACAATGATCTCACTTGTTTTAATCAATCTTTCTTAAATGTATGTACAGTTCACATTTATTTCAGTGTTTAAATACTAGAAATGTTTTGGGTCTATATTTAGAAGACTGTTGATGTTTTTGTGACCAGAAATACGTTGTTAGGAACTTAACTCTTGTTTATATCAAGTTGGCCTATGGTAAAGTTGGTTTCTGTATTTGTTTCACTTAAAGTCACAGTTTCCAAGCACTTCTTGCTGACATTAAGTGAGAACTTACCGTACAGAGCCAGTTCTCACGCTGTGTTCAAGTTTCTGGGGATACAAAAAGAAAATAGAGCCAGGCCCTGTTCTCGGGAGGCACCGACCGTCTCTGCAGAGGCCTCTGGACCGACTCACAGGGCACCCACAGCAAGTACGCGGAGACCTGAAAGCAGTACAAGTTCATGGAAGGCTGAAAGAATGACAGAATCACAGTTCCAAAACCTTAGAAATCATCCTCTCCAACTCTCTTTTAATTCGTGAATCTTCTCTACATCATTTCTTATGAGTGGCCCTGTAGTATTGGTTAGAATGTCTCCAGTGGTGAAGATAATAACTGAATAATGCGGCGCACACTCAGCCAACAAGGGTCCTCTCACACTCTCCTCCTGGCCTCTGCGTAGCCCTGTGAGCCGCACTTGGCTAATGCCATAAGCTATTCTTGGGTGGAGTTTGAATGCAAAAGGCTACAGCCTCTGGGGATGGGGGTACCCCAAGGTGTCACCCAACAACCCCTTGCTCCAGCTGCCTGAAGCTTCTGGATTCTCCCTGTCATTTCCCAGACTTCATTTTTAACCAGAGCACAGTGGGCACTAGAGGAAGGCACAGGCCAGGTCTCTCCTGGGGAATGCTATGGGGGTTTCTGAGTGCATGACGTCATCATTTTCTGGACTGGATAGAACCTGCAGTGCTAAGCTCACCCCGTCCCACCCTCCGGCCAGGTGGTGTGCCCATCTCCAGTTCACACAGACAGGTCTTACTGCAGGTAAGACCACCCTCATCCTGGGCCTCTCCACTTCCCTTGACAACAGGAGTTAACATGGAGTCAGAGGTATTCAGGTGTTTCAGGGCTTAAGATGGAGTCCTGACAACCTGGATGCTGTAGCTAAAACCTCCCCTCACTACTTCTGGAACAAAAAGGTGGCCAGGCTCTGAGTACCATCCCTCTGTTGACAACTTCCCATGGCCCAAGTCCTATCCTGATGCTTGCCAGAGACCCCTAGGCTCTGCCTCCTGGCTCACCTCCATCTCCACAAGAAGCCCAGGGCTTCAGGGGCACCACCCCTCTTCCCATGTGGTTTTCCCCTTCCCTGCTGTGCTCCCGAAAGCAGAGGTGGATCTGCCACATCACGGAGGAAGCTTCGGCTACAGGCCCCTCGTGTTCACATGTGCCTACCGAGGCTGGGCTGTTTTTCTTCCAGGGCACACAAAGGGAGGCAACTGTGTGGGTGCTGGGGGCTGCTGAGCCTCTCAACAGCGTGAGGTCTGTACTCCAGCATCATGACTAATCCTTCGCACACGCTCAGTTGCCCTCCCCTCCTCTTGTCGTCAGAATTACTTGGCTTAAGCCAACTCCAGCCCAACTCCAGCCTAATGTGTACCATCCAGCTGAAGATAGCTGGAGGACACTCAGCGAGTGGGCAGGTCTTGCTTAGATGGATGACTGCTGCTCTCCAGAGGACCCCAGACAGCCTCACCCACCCCACTCCCTTAGCTCCACCCAAGCTTTGCTCCAGGGTCACCTTGTCAGCGAGGCCGTTCTTGATGGCCTTCCTGAAAATGCAGACCTCCCATCCTGGACGTTCTCACCTTCTTACAGCCTTGCCTTTTTTCCCTAACTATGTTCCACATTTACACCCTTTTTTCTTGTACTTATTCATTTTATTTCACCCACTGAAATGTAGGCCATAGTTTGTTTAATGCTGTTTGCTCAGTGCCTGGAAGGTGCCTGCTGTGTATTAGGTGCTCAAACAAAGGATTTTGGAGAAAATGGATGAATGACAGAATTGTGCTAAAATAAAGAGACCACCAGAGATGAAATGGCAAGAAGAGTCTCTGCAGTGCTATAGGCACCTTCCAATTCAGACAGACAGAGGGACAAGAGTTGGCAGCGGATGCAGGCAGGGAGCCACTGGGCCACCTGAGGGGCAGATGACTGCGGAAGCCCCAGGACTTCAGGGAGGCAGGATGTCCTTTAGACACGGGATGCAGCGTGCTGAAGCTGTGTTAGGGAGATGGGTGGGGTGTCATCTGAACATGGGGAGGGAAGTGCTGAAGCCATGTTAGGCCACAAGGGCAACAATGTATTGTGAATGACATTTCAGCCTCTCTGACTGCTGAGATTCTTCTTCTCTCTCTTGCTTTCCTACATCTACTACATTTGATAGAACAAAGGATGCATTATTTTTCCCAGAAAGAATTGTAACAGAGAGTGACTCTGCCAGCAGGGCCTGTGTGATGGGTGGAATGTTGACAATTGAAGGCAGTCAAGAATGGACTGACTTAAAGGCAGATGGAATTTCACATCCTCCCACTGTTGGTTGCTACTTAACGGCACACATAACTCGCATCCGAATAGGTTTTTGAATGATTTCCTTTGTTAATGCTAAGCCACACTTACGCATGGTGTGGTAAGGAAGACACAAGGGTAAGGAAAAGCTGGTAGAAAAGACCACGCGTTGGGGACAGCGTACATTGCTTGAGCGATGAGTGCACCAAAATCTCGGAACTTACCACTAAAAAACTTATCCATGTAACAACAAACCACCCGTTTCCCAAGAACTACTGAAATAATAATAATAATAAAAAGGCAGGTCCCTAAGTCTACCATTGGCAAGAGTGGGTTATCGGCGCAGCCATACTGCTGCCTCCTAGCGGTGGAGTGAAGTATCACACACAGTTTAACAAAGATGGGGCTTCATATTTGTTGTGGCTTTTTGTTTTGTTTTGTTTTTGTTTTTTTAAGAAAAAGAGCAAACCACTTGTTGATAGGTGGAACATTATATTTTAGTTTTAAGTTTATTGTTAACCTAACCTATGGCTCAAAATCAGTGGAGATATTGGTTTTATATTAGGCAGATGCCCCCTGTTAATGATTCAGTAAAGGAAATCAGCAACGAGGCCGCTGAGTGGAATTGTGTCCCCTCCCACCTGAATACACACTAAAGATTCTAGAAATCAAAAAGAGAAGCAAAATGCTGGGAGCTATAATCCAACAAGACAAAGAATCTTCACATTGGCCACAAACACAACATTCTACACGTGTGAATATGAGATAAGAGAAACTTGGAGAATTTAGTAACTGTTGAAACGAAAACGTGTTGGAAACAATTGGTAGCAATGTACAGATGGAGCCACCCTTTTGTTGCTACAGATTAGTAAGGAGAATTGAGTTATCCTGAGCACAAAATACACCAGGTACATAGTAAAGTAAATTATCAACTTTAACAACAAAAATATATGATGCTAGGACCTACATTTTTGCTTTTCACAGATAGTAAACACAGCTAAAGTTCTTTTGCTACTTATTTACATCTTAAAAGGAAGAAAATAAAAAAAGTGAACTCTAACAGACCCCAGTCTGTGCAGTTAAAAACTGCAAGACATGAGGATGTAGGCTGCAGAGGTGTGTTAGTGTGTCATTCTGATTTCTTGAAAGATTATCATTTCTAATTATGACAACAAATATTGCACCAAAAAAGAACCTCCAATGAAATGTATGCTCATGTGCATGTGAAGAGGGGGGAGAATGAGGATGGAATGAAATATTTAATAGACAAAGATAGGCCCAGGCAACCTGTTGGGTTTTCTAAGATCTGCACTCTGGTAGTCTGTGCCAAGTGTGTGGCGGATACACGGTGATTCAGGACAAGCTGAAGCCAGTTGTAAGCATCAGATGTGACTCCCAAATGCCATTTAAGGGACTCGGGAAGAAGGAGTAGAACAGGTGGGTGCAAGCCTGGGCTTGTGGGGTGCCCCCTATAGGAGAAAGGAAGTGGCGTCTTTGTCAGGCATGTGGATGAGGGGTGAGGTCAGGGAATGCTGAGGATCTAGAGGTAGTGGTGAAATCCCTTCACCACGTGGAATTAGCAACGCCCCCAGCTCTAGGAAGAGAGATTTATTAAGTGAAGGTAGTGATGGCTAAGGACACAATCAAGAGAAGCCTATGATGACGAAAGGGAGTCATCTGGAGTCTCACAGCAAGAGCTGATTTCCAGGAGGGTGGGTCCCCTGCTTTTGAAGAGGACTGTTTTTCATTCTTTTGGCATAAAGATAGAAACTGTATAACTTTAAAAAACACATTTATTCTGTATATTACATACGTAGCTGTGATCATAATTGAAATAGCAATTTCTATTGGAATACAGTATTTTTTATTTTATTTCCCCATTTGTATTGATTTTAGGGTTGCATTTGCTTTCAATCACGCAGAAGCATGACATTATACTTTCTTCAAAACTGTTTTTTTTCTTTTGCTGTTTTTTGTAAATAATTTTTTTTTTTTTGCTTTACATATATTGAATCCTGTCCAGGAATTGGTTCATTCAAAATTTTATTTTGGTGCTTGTTTGTAAAAGTTTTACTGCTATATTTGCCTTTCATGTTTCACACTAAAAGAGTCAAAGTTATTTTATAATATGGCTTTTTAGTTCCCAGTATTTGGTAGATATGATGGTGTTATTTGCTCTCACAGTGTCTGTGCCTAGCATGAGACCTAATTTTCCCCCAAACATGCTCTGTTTTGTTACTTGGTACATGCCAATGCTAACCACTATACTTTATCTTTGTGATTTGACATTTTCCTTTTAGAGTTAATAAATTATATCGCATGTGCAGAACTTTAAAATCATTTTCAATACAGGTTGAATGTTTTCAAAAAACTTCCTTGTACAACTGAAGGGCATTTGAATATGTCTGCACATTTTGTATAAAAGTTACTATGATGCTTATAGCAAACATTCTTTAACTCTGAGTATTGATTTCCCTGCAACCTGAAATTATCTAACTAGTGCAAGCATAAACACATTGAATTATATTTATCTCAATGTGGCATTATCTTGATGTAGTTGGTTTGGCAATAATGAGATTGACAATGCAGAATTTGAGGGATTATAGACATTTTGTATCTATTATGACTGATATGAAAAACCAAAATATTAATTTATGAACACTACCTTGGGATTTCTGAATTCTTCCTTCTTTTTTCCAGGGAAGTATTCACTTTATTGACAAATTTAGAAATGGAGAAAATAAAACACTTAGCTGATTTCAAATTTTCTAAGCTCGTTAAGTTTCTCAAGAAATCTTAAATTTCTTGTTTTAATATTGTGTGTTTGAGATCTCTCACTGGCCGGGTTCGGGGGCTCATGCCTGTAATCCCAGCACTTTGAGAGGCCGAGGTGGGCAGATCACTTGGGCTCAGGAGTTTGAGACCAGACTGGGCAACATGGCAAAACCCCATCTCTATAAAAATACCAAAAATTAGCCAGACGTGGTGATGCACACTTGTGTTGTCAGCTACTTAGAAAGCTGAGGTGGGAGGATTGCTTGAGACTGGGAGGCGGAGGCTGCAGTGAGCTCATGCCTGGGTGACAGAGCAAGACCCTGCCTATATGAATATTGCTGTCTTTTCCATTGGAAAAATTTTAAAGAATACAAACACCGAAAACAATAAAACCCAAAACTCAAGTGCTCACCTTTCAAGATTAACAAATGTGAACGTGTTAAAAATATTTTCTTCAGATCATTCTTTATATAAAATAAATAAAGCGTTGTTGGTAGAGTCAACGCCTTTTTCGTATTTTTCCCCTGCTAACCTATTTCAATTGGAGAGGGAAAAGGGTGGAAGGGGAACAGCCCCTGCTGCATTTGCAGCTTCCAAATATTGACGGAAGTGCCGCAGACTGACAGTTATGTTTGAAACTGTCACTCATGTCCTGTCCACTGTAACTTCACAGACTACTGGAAGAAAATCCGCAAGTGGACGAGTGAGGCCTGGGAGCAGCTGAAACGCGGATGTGCTTCACATCCGATCCAAGCGTTTGGATCCAGCCCACTTTGCCACTCGCTGGCTCCACTTTGGGTTTCCTCCGGAGCTGCTGGCAGCACCCCGTGGATGTCAAAGTTGGGCCTGAGATGTTGTTCATTGGAAATCATAGGATTTGGAAATTCAAGTCTTGGGATCATGTAGCAAACCACCTTCATTTAACAGACGAGGATGCCAAGGGCAGGAACGTAGAAAAAAATGTTTTCGGGACACACAGCTAAGGTGGGACCTAATTCCATCTGCCCCCTTTTCTTCCATCTCCTCATTAATTCAGCTGTTTTTCAATCAGTTTGAACCAGAGCCAGTGATTTTAATATTCAGGCAGTTTCAAGACCATGCTCTTTATAACCATTTTAAGATGGAAGTAAAACTGAAAAAATGCTTTATTCTGCCTGTTGTCTAATAAAACTGATTCCATTCCAATGGGTTCCTGGTCTCATTGACTTCAAGAATGGAGCCCCAGACCTTCTCCCGGTGAGTGTTACAGCTCTTAAAGATGGCACATACCCAAAGAGTGAGCAGCAACAAGAGTTATTGTGAAAAGCGAAAAGAACAAAGCTTCCACAGAGTGGGAGGGGAGGAGGGAGTTGGAGCTGTTGGCTGGGGAGGCCGGCTTTTATACCTTTATTTGTCCCTGCCCATGTTCCATTTTTGTCCTATCAGAGTGCACTTTTTTCAGTCCTCCCAGTGATTGGCTACTTTTAGACTCCTGCTGATTGGTGCACTTTACAGAGCACTGATTGGTGCATTTTACAGAGTGCTGATTGGTGCATTTTACAAAGCACTGATGGGTGGGTTTTACAGAGTGCTGATTGGTGCATTTTACAATCCCCTTGCTAGCTACAGAACGCTAATTGGTGTGTTTTACAGTCCTAGCTACAGAGTGCTGATTGGTGCATTTTACAATCCTCTTGCAAGACGGAAAAGTTCTCCCAAGTCCCCACTCCACCCAGGAAGTCCAGCTGGCTTCACCTCTGAGAACCTCAGTTCTAAAAGAAGTTTCATAAAACAGCAGAAAGAAGTTCTTAGATATGAAATACCTTTTTCCAAGCAAGTATTAGATGATTAAGTGGTTAACAGAGCAAAACTTTTCTGAATGTCATGGATGGCCCGCAAAATGCTCTTGGGGCTGAAAAACAGTTATTTGTGTGGAAAGCGGCTGAATACTCAATGCTAGAAAAAGAGTTTGTGCGGCCGGGCGCAGTGGCTCACACCTGTAATCTCAGCACTTTGGGAGGCCGAGGCAGGCGGATCACTTGAGGTTGGGAGTTGGAGACCAGCCTGACCAACATGGAGAAACCCCCTCTCTGCCAGAAATACAAAAAAATTAGCCAGGTGTGGTGGTGCATGCGTGTAATCCCAGCTACTCAGGAGGTAGGAGAATCACTTGAACCCAGGAGGCGGAGGTTTTGGTGAGCCGAGATCATGCCACTGCACTCCAGCAGCATGGGCAACAAGAGAGAAACTCAAGAAAGTGAAAGAAAGAAAAAAAGAAAGAGAGAAAGAGAGGAAGGAAGGAAGGAAGGAAGGAAGGAAGACAGTTTGTGCTGCTTGCTAATTCTAGAATATCCCTATGCCCATGGAAGAGGCTTCTCAGGCAGGTTTTCTAAGAGAATCCTATGGACATCTTCATGCATTTTTTCATTGACTTTCTTATCATTAACGTAGCCTTAAAGTAGGCCCTCACAGGCCAGAGGATGGCTCTTCTGGGTCCTCAAGATGTCAGGAGGACACTTGCATTGTCTTACTTAATCTTCTCAACACCCTGAGCGTGTATACTATTTAGCAGATGTGCAAGCATTTGACAGACAACAGTCTAAGGGGAGCATTCCTTCAACATTAAAAACGACTCCTGCTCACCCACAACAGGTTTCGCGGTCATGGGTGTGCTATACCCTCTGGTCAGGGTTTGCGTGCTGTGGATCTGAAAATACTTTACGCTGGTGATCTGGGCTACTGCTTGTAATTTCACCACTGGACGATGCAACGTTGCTACCATAGACAGGTTGGGGTGAGCCAGAACTGGCACGATTGTGTGCAATTGAGAAGGCGACTATCTCGTCTGTAAAATGGGACAATGACATCTTACTTATTGTAAAAATTAGAGTTATTGTATGAAAAGCGTCTAGCAGAGAGGCTGGTCTAAATTGCCTGCCAAGACCTGGTAGCTGTTGCTGCTATGCATAGAGGAATACAAAGTCGGCATAAAAAGATGCAGATTGTGTGTATGGTGGAAATCCATAGGCGAGCTCTTGACCCCCTGGTCCAGAAAGCCTTTGCCTAATTCTTCACAAGATTGCACTATATTCCCCTGACTCCATTTTCTGCTCAAGGTCTTCCTTTGAATCGGATCGACTGATGAGACTTGCTTTTCCTTCGGGTTTTGCACTGTTTCCTTGAGAATGACACGATTGCCAAAAATACGGTCACGCAGCTCTTCCCGGCCCTTGTCGCGCTTTGTCTTTCTCCTCCGGTTCAGGCAGGTGCACTGATTGGCGTTCGCTGAGGGCTGACGCGAGGTTTCAGCTCGTTTCAGTTTCAGCAAATTGGTGGAAACAGAAAGGCTGAGGTTACCATGGAAATGGTCACAGCCTCTCTCAGAACTACCAGAAATACTGTAGTATTTGAAGCAGTGTGGATTTCGCCCACAGGCTTTGGAAATAAGACACATTCTGAAAGCTCTTGACAGGCTTAATAACGGTACAATGGGGAGACAGTCATTTGTTTTCATTTCGGGAAGGAAGTTCCTGAACAATGTGCCCACTTAAGATATTTTATTTTCTTGGAAAGAAAAATGAGTTAGGAGAAAAATCTGTCTGTTTTCATCCATTGAAGCACATTATCTCTTTCCTTCTTAACCGAGACAAAAAAAGAAATCACGGTAACAATCCAAAATAATTATGATCCCAAACGTACTTATATTTGGCTTTGGGATTTGGTTCTGTACGTGCATCTTAATATGTGCCTGAAGTTCTGTCTGAAATTTCACTTCTTACCAAATAAAGAAGGCTCACCAGGAAGCCAGGCAAGAACAGGAGAAGCTGAGAAGCCCTCAGACTCCTCCATCCTGCCTCCTTCCAAAGGCTCCTTCCAAAGGCTCCTTCCAAAGGCTCCCAGCCCCAAGCCAGCAGCAGGCATCTCCTTCTAGACCCAAGCCAAGCAAGCAGAAACGCTTGACCTCACGCTCTCCTCTCGCAGATGTCCCAGCTCTGCTTCAGAGGAGAAACAGAAGAATAAACAGACTGTGAGATGCAAACAACGAATGCAAACCAAGGGAACGCTGTGAATAAAAACGCAAAAGCAAGATTCGCTCCAGGAATTTCATGCCACAGGATGGTCGATGGCTGGAAACAGGGGTTTTATTTTCTGACCACCACATCCCGATTCGAGCATCCCTGTGGGGCATTTTAGCACTCCATGCAGGCTTTACTGGGCGCCAACACGTGTATAATAAATGGTGGCTCTTTGACATTCAATTTCAACTCAGCTTTTAAACTGGCATTAATGGCAACTGAGGTCATTTGTTTCTCACCTTAGGTTTTTTTTTTTTTTTTCATTTGTAAGTTTTAACCACTTAAAAATGAGGCATTTGTAGATCATAGAATCTAGGAGTTAATATGAAATTTGAAAGCCTTTTACGGGTAACATTTACTTAAATATTTTGCTCATTACTCATTCCATTTTTTGTTCATGTATTTAGATTATTTAATAGAAAGAGTTTATTCCATGTTTACCTCCCATAGTTTACTTTGGAATATCTCAGGACCCTTATATCTAGTCATATGCTGCTTATTTTCTTTTAAAATGGTATTTATAAATTATCTTGTTACTTTTAACAAAACTGAAATGAATTAATTGCATCAGTTTTGGCGTATATATGCGTATCAATACACATAGAGGATTATTTATCATATGCGTGGGAGGCATTTCTCATAAATTTGTGAGGTTCATTCATGACCTGGAATGTGTAAACAGAAGGTAATGATAAGGCGCTGGGCTCCTACGCCCCAATCACTGGACTTTTTCACAAATTAGTAGCAGATTTGATTAGATGCCCACTGAATGCAGGCGGTCGCCAAATGGTTTTTGGGATGGTGACTTTATTTGTGTTCCTGTATCATAACCCTCCTTTCTTTGGCAAACTGTGTAGAATTGGGGGCGGGTGATCCACTGGACAGGCGTGGGCTTGGGGGCGGTGCTGAGATGACCCTGCAAGTCCAGCAAGTCTCAAAGTGGGTAGATTTTTAGGAGATGATGGTTAAATCTGCCTGAGGATGACGTCTTCACGGGAGCCTCTGCACCAACCTCAAGGAGTTTCCTTTTTCAAAGGTCCTTTCCTTCACATGTTATTTATCTGTGAAGGGGACAGCAGGGAGGAGAAGTTTCTGAGTCCTGCATAGGACCTATTGCCTGAAGTATTGTCAGTCCCCAATCCTCTGGTGCTATAGAGAGGAAAGAGTCAGATAATGAAACTTTGAGGTTCGAACTTTGCGTTTTGTAGGAAAAAATAGATTTCTTAATATATGTGATTGTAATGGCAAACACTTTTAAATTCATGTGCATATAAGATAAATTTTAAATATTCTTAGAGGGTTTTCATGAAATATCATATTCACATATTTCATCAGTTCAGTACAAAATGCAAAAATGTCTATTGTATAAAATGGGAGATTTAATCATGACCATGTTAGGATCTTCCCAGTGACCCCTGGGAACACAGACCGCCGAGTGGAGACGTGCTTAGACTGCCATCTGTTTCAGCGCCCCTGTTTCAATGCTCCCAGTGATGGATTTCTGTTCAAGACGTAGAAGCAGGTAACAAATCTAGACTGATAATAAATGGAAGCTGCAACCATAAAACCCCAGTGCAGATACAAGAGACTCTCACTGCGTCTGGCAGTGCCTCGTTACCTTGTCAGTGTCAGGATGTGGCTCCAGATTTCCTGCTGCAATGAAATTATATTGGGGCTATCGCTGGAGCACAGGGCAGGCCAGTCACAGGAGGGTGGGGGCTTGGAGGGGGGCACGTGCTGCCAGATGTTCTGCTGGAGTCTGTCTCTTTTAAACTTGCTTCCCCAAAAACCCTCCCCTACCGATTTCTAACATCCCCATTGCTTTAAGGAAATGCGCTTGGAAACCGCTCTTAATTTGGCTGTGTTTGTTGCCAACAGTCTTTTGTCTTGTCTTCCTAACCTCTGCAGAGGGGAGCTGGCGAGCGTAAGGATCCGATTTCAGCCAAACATGTGTTTCGCCGTATTGAAGTGTGCACTGCTTAATAGAGTAAACAGCAATATATCTGAGGGCCAGGAGACTGAATTAACTGATTATATCAAAGAGTGCTGGGGCCGTAAACGGTAACTGGCCACTTTCTGAGAAAAGGTAGAACTCCCTTAAGACAAGGTCTTCCATTCTCATTAGCCCCTCACAACTAGAAACCATCATTTAGCCTCACCAGGCCAAGAGAGTAAATGATTCTCCAATTTTGTATTCCTTTTCTTTGGATAGGAAAAATGGGTTGAGCTAATTACAAATTGTAAAAAACAAGTAAGTAAAATGCTTATGATACATTTTGCCTATACTTTACGATTCTCTTTGACTTTTCAACAAGGTAAAAGTAGGATCCAATGTCACAAAAAGAAAGGTCACCTACAATTAAGTGAATGTTTAAAAAAATACAAAAAGTGAGGGATGCTAATAGTCTACAGAGGTTTGAAATATATGAGAAATTAAAGCTGTTTTATTTAAGAAGCAAAGCTTGGCTCAATCTTCCAGGCAATGATAAAGGAGAGGGACTCTTACCCAGAATTTTTTTTTATATTAAAATGTGTGAATCTGTGCATTCTGCAGAGGTACCTGCAATCGTGAGTATTGAAACATACTAAATGTGGGAGTAATAGTCAACATGAGTCCTCCCTCATTTCAGTTTTCCAGAGACCGCGTGAGTTCTGCTGAAAATCCTGAAAACGATTAGCTGTCTTCTCCAGTGCTGGGTGAAGACTACCTCATCCCTTCCTTCTTGCTTCTAACAATGGGTCAGATCCCCAGGTTCGAAGTCCCTAGATGTGCTTTCTGATCCTGGTTATTCTTTGTCAGCCTTCAAAGCCAAAGCCTTACTGACATGCAGGTCCAAGGAAAAGTTTCTTTCCTCACTGTGTCTTGCCTGTGCTTATAACCACATACACACGTAAACATATGAGCTCTGCATTTCCGAAAGCAATGATATTTTATCCGTATCTTATCTATACATTTCTGCTTTGACATTTTGTTAAAAACATAAAAATGAGTACAGTAACCCAATTTCAATCCTTTAACTCAAAAAGTTTATTTATTTATACATAAACTGATTAAAAACTTTTTTGCCTTAGGTGGGACATGAATATGTTTTAAAATCTCCATAAAATAGCACAAGGTACTCCGTGTGAACTTACCCAGGACATACAAATAATTGTAAAATAACTGAAGGGTTAATAAAATAAACTCATTTATCTGCTGTAAATATTATTTCTTCTTCTTTTTTCCTTTTTTAAACCAGGAAAAAAATTGAGAGTAATGTGTGTTAAATCAAACATTCGCTTTTGAAGAGTTCTCAAAGTTTCTGCAAGATAAAGACCATTTCTGGTGACAATGGTTTTAAAAAATGGTTAAACCTCTACTGAGGATTTTAAGCATAGATTTTTTAAAGCACTAGTTCTAGGATTATGGAGTTTTATTAGCAAAGCAGAAATAATTTTAATGTTTATAAAACTGGAAGCACTAATCTGTTGTATTATGAAGGGCATAGAAAACTATTTATGAATTTATTTTCTTTTTCTGTGTCTTGTTTATTAAATTAAAAATAGGAAATTTAAGATTAGGAAAAATATTTAGTAAATATCAAAGTTTCAATTTTAAACCCACTTTAAAACTGAGAAATACTCAAAGAGCAATAGATATGTTAAACAATTGTACTAAAAATAATTTTCACAAGCCTCTAAGCCTCAGAGGGACTTTATTGTTATTTATACATGTTTTATATTTTTATATTTCTTTTTTCTATTATTATTAGTAGTCTTCACACCTTGTTTTAATAAAATCTTTATCTCTTGTGTATTTTATTCTTCTGAACAGTAATAAAATGGCTTTCAGATTTTATGGTTTTGTTAGGATTTAAATGAAATGCTATCAGATTAAGCATTTTCCTTGTGAAAAATGGGAAGTGTGAATTAAGCAGCACTTTGGACAGGGTTTTAATAACAGCTTTAGGAGCAGCCTGCAGCTTTATAATTTCTAGGAAAAGAACAGGATACCTACACACGGCAACCAACTTTAATTACATTTTATACCCATTAATAGTCACGTGCTCTGTTCATTATTTGAAAATTTAAGATAGGAAAAGAATTTCGAGGAACGGATTTTGAACGCACAGTATTACATCCTGCCAGCAGGGGTCACAAAAGCATACACAATGGCTGTGGAGCAGTTCACTTTTCGGAGAGAGCACCTGCCAGTACAGCCAAACATCCGCTCCTGAGGACAGCATTACAACCACATCTTCAAAACCGGGAAACATGAAGTTTGAACTCATTGAAAAGTCAGCTAGATTACTGAAAAATGAAAAAGAATATAGATTTGAATAAATGCTTCTGAATATGGATTTTTTTTAGGTCTTTAAAAAATGACTTGAATCAGTTACAAAGGACCACATATATTGCATGTTTCCATTTATACAAAATGTCCTGAAGAGGCAAGTTGATGGGGATGGGGGCAGTGGGTTCCCAGGGCTGGGGGCTATGGGGGAAAGGAGGTTTGAATGGCGGTGAGGGCTTCTTTTGGGCAATAAATATTCCGAAATTGATTGTGGTGATGGATGCACAACTCCCTCAATATACTAAAAGTCACTGAATTGTACGCTTTAAGTGAATTTCGTGTTATAAAAATGACATCTCACCAGAACTGTTTCAACAATGACTTCACACATGCGACACTTTAGGGATCTGTGTGTGGAAATCTCCAGGTTTATCTGCCTACGAGTGTTGATGGGTTGGGGGATAATAAACTACAATATGTCTTAGTGATTTACGTTTTTGTCAATGATTTCACTTCAAATAAAGATAGATTAATTGACCCCAAGTAGTTTATTGGGAGCTCTGGAAGGGAGAGCAGTCAACTAGGAGAGGCTCCTTGGAGAGAGAGGGGCCTCGGAAGGTGTGGAACTCCAGGCTCCGAGCCAGACTCTGCCAGGGGCCTGCTGCCCACCGCCGGGGAGACACTTCACCTTCCTCCACTCATTTTCCCTGTTTGTCAAATGCGGGCCGAGCTTTCTCCCTAAGGTGCTGTTTTAGCTCTACAAATTCCATTGACTCTCCTCAGGCTGTTTGCTTATTTGTGACTTACTGGAAACTTAGGAGCTCTCCAGTTCATTTCCAGCAAGCTCTCTACATTTGCATGTTATTCGAGTGAGGATGGAGAAACAATTTTATTGTCTGACTTTTGCTAAGCTTGCTTTGGAAGCAGATGTTTGAACCTTTTGCTAAATTACTTGAATTTGGAAGTCTGAATAAAACATTACTTACATTTTAAGGTTTTAATAAAATTAGTTTTTTATTAAAAAGACCTAATTAAACTTACAAGACTTTCCCAAATTGGAACTTTATATGTAATAAATGATCTAGCAAGCAGTCAGATTCATATATATTTAATAAATACATAGCTTAACTATGCCCCTTTACTTTTTAAACCAGCGTTTTTAAATTTAGAAAAGTAGTGATATGTATTTTTCAGACATAGGAACATTTTTAGAGAAACGTGTTTTGAATTAGAGACAGAAAAATTCCAGATTGATTACCTTTCTACTCTTTTACCTCTCCCTTTATGAAGAAAGATTTTTTTGTGGTTCACTCTTGAATTCTCTCATTTCGCTGGATCTTTGTACAGCCAGAAATTGTAACGTACTAGGACATTTGTTTTCTTTTCCTCTTCAAGATAAATACTTTAAAGACATCAAAACAAAAAGTCATCTGTCTGGTTCTCCCAAATCTTGTACAATCCCACAATACTATCCAGCCCTCACAGCATGCTGGTAGGTGACATTTGCCTTGGTGCTTTTTACTTTGCTAGTTTTAACTCAGCTCCATGAAGCATTGATCTTTTCTTTTCACTGTCTTATTGCTTACTATGGGCATCCAAAAATGCAAAAAGAGGGTTGAAAATCCCCGAAAGTATCAAAGTAGAAAACATGCCAGAGCCTTGGGGAAACAGTCTTCCCTGCTCCTGTGTTTGCATACGTGTTGGTTTGCTTTTCTTTAATTCATAGAGTCTGACTGCAGCGGTCATGTCTGCCCATCTCTCTTGAGGCTTATTTCTTTGGTGTTCAACATTCCAGCTCCTTGAATGTGTGGGGCAGCCTCTATCTGTAGGTAGAATCCTCGAACTGGTGAAGTAATTTGAGATTATCTGGTCATCTTCCCACCCTAATAAGATAAGTGCTTTTCTCACGCTTATTCTGCATGGAGGACATGGTCTTCTTTTCCCAGGAACTAATGGCTGCTATACTGCTTTTCAGTGGCGAACTCGTTTCGTGTTGTCCCGGCTTGATGTCTCTTACAACACAGGGGTGCCTCTCTAGTCGTCCAGGGCCACCCGTCCAGAGCTCAGGCCGTTTAACTCCCTTACCAAGCGGCTCACATCTCAGAGCCAGGCTGTGCTGGCTTAGGCTGAGAGGGAAGGTCACCACCCAGCACTTGTTCCCTGTCTGGGCTACAAACTGCTCATCTGTCTTGTCTAGAGACAAAGCACCCATATATGTGGGCTCATGGAGAGCAGTGTCTCTGGAGATGGGAAGTCTGATGTCACAGATCAGGAGGCATCATCTCCAGAGCTATACAACAGACGCATTTTCGTACAAAGAACAGAGCCACAGGAGGCTGCTTCCTTTAGTAATACGGCCGACAGGATGGCGTGTGAAACATATCCTCTCACTTTAGGGTTCCAAGCATGTCTGCATTAGGCACTTGCTGCCTGGGATTCCAGGATACCTTTGTCAGGAGCAAGTAGCCAAAATGCACTCATGAGCAGTTAAAAGCTCTATGGGTTAACATGCTCTGTAGGTTAAGAATTAAGAATATTCTTAGATTTGAGTTCTAACCTCTGATTCCTAATACTTCATACAGAAAAGAGACTTGGAATTCCGTCATCATGATGCAGAGGTGGCAAAATAAAAACTTGAAGTTGTGTCTGGTTTGTTGGACAGGCATTTGTGTAAAGCTCATCTTTCATATGAAGCAGTCTGAGTGGCGATGGCTGGTTGCATCCTTTTGTTTTCTTTTTTTTTTTTGAGACGGAATCTCACTCTTGTTGTCCAGGCTGGAGTGCAGTGGCATGATCTTGGCTTACCACAACCTCCGCCTCCTGGGTTCAAGGGATTCTCCTCCCTCAGCCTCCCGAGTAGCTGGGATTACAGGTTCTCCCACTATGCCTGGCTAATTTTTGTACTTGTAGTAGAGATGGGGTTTCACCATGTTGGCCAGACTGGTCTCAAACTCCTGACCCCAGGTGATCTGCCCACCTTGGCCTCCCAAAATGCTGGGATCATAGGCAAGAGTCACCGTGCCCGGCTGCATCCTTTCATCTTCTTACTCTGCCTTCCAGGTTTTGTGAAGTGAGTGGAGCCTACACCACGGAAAGAATGAATCGATGAGTGAATGAACGAATGAATGAATGAAAGAAAATGTAGACTGCACACAGGCAGATCAATGCGGGCAGACACATGGACACACAGACACATGGACACACAGACACATTCTACCTCCCATCATGCCCAGGTGGTGACAGTTGGGGGAACATGCTTGTCTTGAGCCTGAAGTAGACAAAGAAGCTCCACCCATGGAGCCTAATGGAAAAGGACATTAGGAAAAACGAAGCCGCCGAGGCATTAGGAAGTCAGCTGATCTCTCTAGGCATCAGCCTGAAGTGTCCTCGTTGGCAGAAACGGAATCGATGCTCAGAGAGAGCAAAGAGAACAGACACACCGACATTTGAAGCCAGGATTAGGAGAACCATTCAGAAGCAGAAATAGTTTAATTATGAATAAGTTCATGAAATAGAACTACAGAAATAATTTCTTCTTACAGGATGTTATGCAGCACGTTTATATTACAAATTGTAAAACAATTGTGATTTTTCAACACTGTCTAAGCATTCATAAAGTTCCTCTCACAGTGGCATTCAGCCAGGACGGTATTATCTGTTTTCTATTTTATTTTTCAATTCTTTGTGCCACAACTTGCCGTAATGTAACTTGGAAGTTGTGGCACATACAATACCCGCAGGTGTGATTTTTTTTTTTTTTAAAGGAAGAAAATGGAATTTTTTGGAACTGCCAGGTGTCCAGTTTTGAACCAGCATGTCTAGTATTTAGCTTTTATACTATAAAAGAACTTGAGACAATTGTGCGTATACTGATGCCAAATATGTTCTAATTCAGCACTCTTCACCACTGTATATGACCTGGATAAATCTCTCATCCTCTAGGCCCAGTCGACGTCCTCAGGTAATGCCCCAGGTACCAAAACTGAACTCTCCTGGGTCACACTGGGTGTAACCTGAATTCAGATTCTCACTACCTTCCCCACCAGGAAACAGGAAGCCCTGAGAAAGAGAAATATGCTCTCTTTCTAAAATTGTGATTCACTAGAGAACATTTTCATTTTTGTAGTATATGGCAAGCGTGTTTTGTGGTAAAGAATGAGTGATAGCTTAATTTTTTTTAAAGTTTCCATAAATCAAGTCTTTTATTCTTTTGCCAGAAATTTAAAGTGTTTTCTTTAATTTAGAAACATATTAATGCTCTTTTTAGTATTTTCTTGTAAATGTGAAATGTCTGCCAGTGCCTAGTTAAATTAAATATGCATGTACTCATTTACACAGCAGTCCTGCGCCTGGGCTTCTACACCAAAGAAATCACACCTACCTCCATCGGAAACAGGTGTGAGGCTTTTTTTCTTGTGACACTGTTTGAGGAGGTAGGGAGTGGGGACTCAGACATCCGTTCCTGGGTGAGGGGACGGGTAACCTGCAGGGAGCGCACAGGCGGTTAGAGGTAATCCACAAGCTGCAGGCATTGCAGTGTGGACAGCAGTGCTGAGTTTGAAAGGCAGAAATGGAGTATGTAACACAATACTATTTACATAAACTAAAAATACATCAGCACGGCCGGGCGCGGTGGTTCACATCTGTAATCCCAGCACTTTGGAAGTCCGAGGTGGGCAGATCACGAGGTTAGGGGATCGAGACCAACCTGGCCAACATGGTGAAAACCCGTCTATACTAAAAACACAAAGAATAGCCAGGCTTGGTGGTGCCCGCCTGTAATCCCAGTTACTTGAGAGGCTGAGCCAGGAGACTTGCTTGAAACTGGGAGGTGGAGATTGCAGTGAGCAGAGACTGCAGTGAGCTGAAATTGCACCACTGCACTCCAGCCTGGCGATAGAGCAAGATTCTATCTTAAAACAAAACAAAACAAAAAAATCAGCACAAGGACGGATCTATTCTAAACACATTAGAAAAGCCGGCTATAGGGAAAGGTGAATGGGATGGCAAATGGACACGGAAGGCAATCATGGGTCTGTACATCCATGAAGTGAGAAACAAGCCTTACACGGACCAGTATCATCATACGCTATTACAGGAGGATACTTAACTTTTGGAACTTTGGGCTGAAAAAGTTCAAACACACATAAAGTCATGAGCATATAAAGTTGAACGTGAACATGTTTTGTACACTGGCCTAATTCCAATTTCTAGAGTAGCAACTGTTAGCAGTTTGAAACCATTTGTTGTATATTGTTCCAGACTCATTTCTGTGCACACAGAAAGTCTAATTTTGTTTTACAGAAATGACATCATGCTATGCCTATTGCTCTGCACCTTGCCTTTTTCACTTACAATTTCATATCTATCCACCTATCTATCCATTATCTATCTATCCATCTGTCATCTATTCATTCATCTTCTATCATCTACTTACCTATGTATCTACATATCTATCACCTGACGTCTTCTATTTATCTATCACCTACCCATCCATCTTCTATATATTATCTATGTATCTATCCATCCATCATCTAGTATCTATCTGTCATCTATCTATTATCTATCTATCTATCTATCTATCTATCTATCTATCTATCTATCTATCTATCTATCTATCTATCATCTATCCATTCATCTTCTATCATCTACATACCTATGTATCTACATATCTATCACCTAACGTCTTCTATCTATTTATCATCTATCCATCCATCTTCTATATATTATCTATGTATCTATCCATCCATCATCTAGTATCTATCTATCTATTATCTATCTATCTATCTATCTATCTATCTATCTATCTATCTATCTATCTATCTGTCTATCTATCACCTATCTCTTGTTGTTGTCCTTCTATGCCTGTAGATATGGACCAACTTCTTCCCTCCTTTTCTTCTACCTCTTTTTTCTTTCTTTCTCTCTTTCTTTCCTTTCTTCTTTCTCTCTCTCTCTCTCTCTCTCTCTCCTCTCAACCCTGTTTATTGATAATTCAACAGAACCATTTTGAAGTATGGAGAAATTAGGCCAACTCTACGCTTTCACACGGCTTCTTTTCAGCTTCCAACCTTAGCTAGTGACATGACTATGTTCTCCATGTCGAGGCCTCGCAGCACTCGCCTTCACTCCCGTGGCTGTAGTTAGACGGCACCTCAGGCTTGGGTGGACACTCGGTGAGCTCCACGCGCGTCCCGCTGTGCCGCAGCACAGCTTTCTCCTCGTTGTCTTCTGGCTCTGACTGTAGATATGGAAAAAGCAGAGTCTTCTCCCTTGCACAAGGCTGACTTCTGCCTAAATCATCATGGGATTCTTTACTTTTTTTTGAAGATAAACTTCACCAGAAAAATGTCCAAGTGTTGATCAGCTGTTGAGAGTTTCTTTTGCTATATTTGTTTTCGTCACATTTACCTCATACTTTTTTTTTTTTAATTTAATTTTGTGCAGTTTTTCTCAAGGTTGACACATCACCAACTCTGTTTTCAACAGTCCGTATTCATTGCTTCTAACATGGAGCTAACTTCTGCAATGATGTGGCCACCACTGGAACAGGAAGCTTGCTGTTCAGAATCTGGAGAAATTCATGGGAAGTTTAATGCTGCCAGTGAGAGAAACACTCTGTGAGCTGTTCTCTGCGGAGACAGCTCAGGAATGGCAAACACTGGAGGCATGAGAATGCTACCGAAGGGACAGACGGCAGTGCCGGGCATTGCGTAGGCCAAAGCCACCAGTGCCTCCATGTTTCTGACCAAATGCTTCCGTGCTCTTTAGTGAGTGTGTCACAGACAGGGTATCTTTGTAGAGATCCAGAGTTCGTACCATGGTGATTCTTAGCCTTCGTATTCATCACACACTGGAGTGAGTGTGTCACAGACACGGTATCTTTGTAGAGATCCAGGGTTCGTA
>NW_012117332.1:1759038-1781424 GCF_000951035.1 Colobus angolensis palliatus | reverse complement strand
CACTGGAGTGAGTGTGTCACAGACACGGTATCTTTGTAGAGATCCAGGGTTCGTACCATGGTGATTCTTAGCCTTCATACTCATCACACACTGGAAGGGCTGCTGCATGCCAGGTGTTCCAGCCGGCCATCTGCGGGGCAAGGAGGAGCATGGCCTGGAGATGCAGAGCTTCTGGGCAGCATGGCGCTGAACTGCTGCTAGCTAAGAATTGCTAAATAACTCAGGTTCAGCCAACTCTAATCTGTGTTTTATTTTCACTAAGCTTTTTGCTTACTTTAGCATAGGCATCCTTGGAGACCCAGCAAGAGGGTGGGTTAGAGGCGCTCTCCATGATGCCAGGACAGATGAGAGGAGTCTTAGGAGTGCCGGGCCTGGTCAGTCTCCTGAGGCTGAGACTGTTCGTCCACTCCAGAGCTGGCCTTCCTCCTTCTTTGTTAACAGAAGTGAAATGTTACAGGGAAGGCAGCATGCCCGGCACCAAGGCATAAGCTGTGATTGCTCTATCCTGGCAACTCGATTTCTCTTCGCCAGCCGTGGCTGGACATTGACCCAGTCCTGCCACTGAGCTCTAGGAGAAGTTGGCTTGGAGACGGATTTTCCTTGGCAACCCATAGCTGCATGAGAAGAAGCCCTTTAACTCCTCCTGTCTGCCCACACTGAGTGCTCCATGACACGTTCGGCTCTGTGCCACATCCATCCACGCACGACCTTTCCCCTGATTAGCTTCCCTCATGGCGTCAGGATGGCCACCAGTCACAACTGGGCAGCAAGGCTCCCTGCTCGTATGAAGAAGGCGCATTGCTTTCTCCTTCCCTGAAGGACCCTCTCAAAACTTTTCCATGCGTTCATTGGTCGAGGTGGAAATACAGGAAGAATATTACCAAAACCGAGTCAGATTATGTACGGGAGAAAGGATGTTCAAAAGTCAAACACATTATCAATTCAACGCAAACTGCCTAAGATTTTGGAAGGGCACAGCTTGCAGAAGGAAGGGACTGGGAAGATACTTTTTATTTCTCTCCTAATCGGAGAAAGAATCTGGAGAGCAAGAGGAGGGAACGCCTTGCTGACCTGTTTGCTTTTAGGAGAGTGTAAGCCTCAGAATGAGACTTTTCTAGAAGAAACGTTGACAAAACCAGTCAGTCTTCTCCATGGATTTTGGAGATATAAAATTTTTCTTTACATGTTTGAAAGTTATTTTTTGGTGGTCACTTGTACAGTTTAAACAGTCTTCAATGTATATTTTTCTAGCAAAGGAAAGGAAACAAATTAACTTTAGATTTTGTTAGAAAAATATCTATTGATGATTTTAAGTTAAAAATATGCTGGTGACCACTACACAGAGCTACTGAGTGTCCTGCAAAGCCGCCTCCTTGAGGCTCTCTTGTGTCACCCAATGATCCAGCAGCCAAAGGGATAACGGCCTTCACTGCAGGGGTCCTTCCCAGGACTCAGATGCTGTCCATTCTGTTGGTCCATACTTGAGTCATGCCAAGTTTAATATATTTGAATTATCACTCCCACACCTTGGTGCACTTTTGTTGTTTTTGCTGCTAATGAAGATGGTGGTTATTGTAAAATGTTGTTGTTGTTGTACAGAAATGTAGTTGATTTTTTGTATAGCAATCTCAGAGCCAGGAATCTGGCTAGTATTCACTTACGTTCTTTTGACTTTTCCATGAAACGAATGATACCATCTGCCCATGATGACAGAGTCTTGTTTCCTCCACTCCCATTGTGAACGGTGTGATAGAATGTATGATTGTTAACAAATATGGATTCCTCCCCACCCAGTGGAACATGAGTGGGCTGGCATTGGCCCTGTCCAAGCAGAGGCATTACCGCCACTTGCATTGCTGGGCTGAGCTTCTCGAGACCAACAGAGAACCACAGGTCCCACTGGTGCCGCCTCCTTCAGCCTGTCCCAGAACCAGGAGATACATGGAGCAGAAACCCTGGGCCCAACTTCAGAGAACCACAGGTCCCACTGGTGCTGCCTCCTTCAGCCTGTCCCAGAACCAGGAGATACATGGAGCAGAAACCCTGGGCCAAACTTTCAGCCTGCATCAAACCCAGATGTGCCCAGCTCTACAGATGGGCTTAAAGATTTTTATACTCAACCTGACATGTTTATTGTTGAGAGTGGGTAAGGGGGGATGTCAACATGTGGTCTCTCTGCCCTTTTGGTGCCCAGACCCAGATTCGTAATCAGCCTACAGCCACAGACAAGGGTTGAGCAGAACTAGGGCTTAGAAATAACAGACATTAATTGATACGTGATGGTTTTGGACTTATTCATGCATAAAATAAAACTTAGAGATGAAGGAAATGTATGGATGAAAGTGTGACAAGTGAGAGAGAGTGAGCAGCTGCCTCTCAAGTCTGGCAGTGCCACTAAGCCCGGAACAGAACCAGAAGAAGAATGAGAAAAAACAAGGCAAAGAGAATTGTGTTCTAGGTGAAAGGGAAAAGCATTCAGCAGCCTGAGAATAGATGTATTTGCCCCATCAGAGCATGAAGCATCTCAGAGAAGTGGAATAACTATCAGTGAAACCATCCAAGCTCTGGCCAAAAAGCCAGATGTTCTTTATGGAAATATTTACCTACCATAATTGGGCCTTTTGGATACATTAATGCTATTTGTGTGGAAGAAATAATATCTAAAAGTAGTGAATAAATGTCACACCACACCCTTCTTTGCAAAAGGACTTTTGTGATTTAGGAATGGGGTTTTAAAAGGACATTCATGAGCATCTCTCAGTTTTTAAAAGCACAGATGTATCTTGTTATGGTTTTTCAAACTTTAAGCTTTGATTTGGCCATTGCTTGAGAGCTGGGAATTTTCATAAGACAATTAGTGACTAATACCAAAAAATCTTCTTCAGCTCTACAGAATAAAGTTGTAAAGGAGTCAGAGTGGACAGTCACACATGTTAAATGTGGTGCTTTAAAGTCACAAGGACAAATTCACTGAGAACTTTAGTGGGACGGGACATACATAGACTCTGAGAGCCCGAGGTGGTGGTCAGATGATTATTGCATCTACTTAGTTCACTTTTCAGATGATGAGCAGAGACCCTGGAGGGATTAGGTGATTTGTGTAAAGTTGTGTAGTCAGTTCATGTAAACATTTATTACTAGAAGTCAAGATCTTCTATTTACAGATAACCTTATATTAATATAACTTTACATAAACTAACTTTTCCCATCTTATCTATTATCCCAGCATCCACTTATCTGATTCTAGGAGTGCTGAACATTAATTGTAAAATAATTCTGTATGTGTGAGAGTCCTGAGACTCACTGTCAATGTTTGCCTTTATTGGAAGCATTGGAAGTGCTGTCTTTCCTTCCTGAAGCTCTCTTGCCCTTGGGTTCAGTGAAGCCACATATTCTTACTTCTTCTTCATTTCTGGCCACTTCTTGTAAGTGTTTCAGTTGGTGCCTCTGCCTGAGCTATTCGAAATCACAGGCGCTGCCCAGCCTTATGTCCTTGAGTGGATTATCTTTCTGCTCCCCCAGATTCTCCTCAGGGGAGCACTCACTGCCATCTCCTAATTACCAGCTCTCTGCACTTCCAGCCCCAGCATTGCCCGAGCCTCAGTCTCAGTGCATCTGTGAGTGATGGCATTCTCCTTTAGGATGACTTCTGTTCTCTGGTCTTGATTAACACCACCATCGGCAAGGCAAGAAACCCTTACCTCATCTTCAACTCTTCCCTCTGTCTTTGTACAACTAGCTGACATCCTTAGCTATGTCAATTCTGTATCTTAAATGTATCTTATATCATATCTTCTTTTTAAAAATCTATACTACCAGCCTAGTTTAATGAATACCTTAGCCTGATGATAGAAGCATAATCTTCAGCCAATTCCTTTCCCTGTTCATGTCCTTCATTGTCATCAGTGCTCTTTTTAGATGCAGGATGAAACATGATTTTCCTTGCTCAAAATCTTAGAATGGTATCCCATTGCCTGAAGATGGAGGAACAAACACCTTATCAGGACTTTCTTTGCTGTCTGTGATCAGACCACGACCTCTCATTTCAATTCAACCTCCATTATTCGCCTATCCCACAACCTCCCTGTACTAGAACTAGATTCTTCCTGCCCTTCATCCTTCAGGAATTCATGCATTTTGCAATGAACTTTTCCTAAGCTCCTAGGCCGGGCGCTGTGGCTCACGCCTGTAATCCCAGCACTTTGGGAGGCCCAGGAGGGCAGATCACCAGGTCAGGAGATCAAGACCCTCCTGGCCAACATGGAGAAAGCTCGTCTCTACTAAAAATACAAAAATTAGCTGGGCATGGTGGTGGGCGCCTGTAGTCCCAGCTACTTGGGAGACTGAGGCAGGAGAATCGCTTGAACCCGGGAGGCAGAGGTTGCAGTGAGCCGAGATCGCGCCACTACACTCCAGCCTGGCAACAGAGTGAGACTCTGTCTCAGAAAACAAAAAACAAAAAACAGGAAAACAGAACAAAACATTTACTAAGCTCCTATCATTTTCTAGATAATTTGGTAGATACTTTCAGTTCAGAGCTTACTCTTCACCAAATATTCTTAATTTTCTCTGAACATGTGTTGATGAAGTAATCATGAAAAAAACAGATTAAAACCTACATGTAATATTGAACACAAGCAAGAAGACAGACAATTAGGATAAAGTATGCTAAGTGTTAAGACAAGTTAAGCATAGGATACTGTAGATGATTTCCCACCTATGTAGGAAACCAGATGCAGACTGAGAATCGGGCAGCTGTTGACAAGTCAGTGTAGACTTTCAGGAAGAGGTGGTGTCTGATGACACTCCAAGGCAAGCGGGGAGGAACCAGTCCAGGGAGAGATGGCAACTGACAGAGAAATGGCCCGAGAAGGTAAGAAGCGTGTGGGCCAGTACATGGAAGCAGGGGCAAGACTCCCCTGCCAGGGTGGCAGACGTGAAGGAGGAAGGGGAAAGGCTTCAGTACTAATGACATTTAATTAATTGTTTCATATATTGCAAATTCTAGGGGTAGGTAGTTCAAGGGTTGGAATGGGAACTTGGCAGTGTCACCAGGGAGCCATGTTTCCTCTGCCTCTGGCTTCTGTCCTCACGGTGTGGGCTCCTCATCTTCAGCCTCATTGCTTTGTATCCAGTCATCCCCCTTTACCCATGTGGGATACATTCCAAGACCCCCAGTGAATGCCTGAGACAAACAACAGTATCAAACCCTGTGTAGACTATGCTTTTTCCTGTACATACATACTATGATAAAGTTTAGTTTATAAATTAGGTACAGTAAGGAATGAACAACAATAGCTAAAAATAAAGTAGAACAATTAGGATGGTACATTGTAATAAAAGTTATGTGATGCCGCATCTCTCTCTCAAAATATCTTTCTTTTACCGTACTCACCCTTCTTTGTTTATCTTGGGTAACTGAAGCAACAAAAAGAAAAACTCTGAATAAGAGTGGACTACCATGTTCAACTTCTTTAGTTTATTCCACAGTTACCAATAATATCTAAATTTCAGTGGCTTAAAACAACAAAGACTTATTTCTCACTCACATTACATGTTGTCTCCAGGTTTTCACTCCAGGATGTAAGTTTGAGGAATAGCTTCATTGGAAACATACCATTCTCATGAGAGAAGAAAAGACAGGCAGAGGGAATCACAGAGCCGTTCTTAGAGTTGACCTCGGATAAGATGTATGCTACGCTGCGTCGCCTAAAGCAACTCCCGGGCCATGCCTAAGCGTCAAAGGCCGCAGGGACATGCTTCTCTCACAGGAAGGCATCACAAGTTACATGACAGTCACTAGGGATATATTATTCTCTAATAGGAGGACCATAAATAATTGGGTGCAAAGTATAATTATCACACCTTTCGAGACTGCAGAATTACTGCCCACAGTTACCGTTCACAAGTGAGATCAGAGTCAGAACAGGCAGCAACTTTTCTCCCCCCTCTTTAAGTCAAGGAGCAATACGTATTTGCAATGAGTGGATGAATGTTACCATAGTTTGATGTTATTCCCATTAGCAAATCAACAGATGTTTCTCAAAAAATGCATCAGGAAATACAATACGATTTTGATGCATCAAATTTTTAAGAAAATATAAAAGATTAAGAAAGACAAAAATTTCACCATTGTAATAGCAGTTATTGCCTAAATTTATTTAGAATTTGTATGTGCCAATTCCCAAAGCAGAGAAATCATTGCATTCTTCTAGGGCCTAATCAACTTTCAGCGTGCCATTCTTCCCTATAGTCAGTCATTGTTGAGTACTCTGGAAAAATGAAATTCATTTTCATTTCATTTTTGTTTTAAGCATGAGATAACTCTTTCTATGTTGAAAGGGTTTTAAATGTTTTTTTAAACAATTTTCTCCTAGGGGAAGAATTTCAAAACACCTATTAAGGTGATTTGAAATATATCAAAACAATGGTTTATGTTGTTTGTATTGAAATTCTTCTGTTTGTATTGAACTCCTCCTCTCCCCTAAATCTGTAGCAACCTGGACACAATCTAGAATTGCACAGCAGATAATGAAGACCTTTTCAGTTCATGCTTCTTGGGTCCTCTAGACTTTCACATGTTGGGCATCGACTAACTTTCAAATTTGTTGTGTTGGTCCATGCTGGAGAATATAAAATCACCCAACATTCATCTTTATTGTGCATACATTTGCTTATTGATGGTTAATAAAGAAATCTACAGCATGGGTGTAGCATAAATTGGTAGAGACTTTCTCTGGCTACCAGGAAGTTCAACAATGGCCTCTATGACTTTAAAACCTTAGAGTACTGGTAGGCTAATTTGTGAATCTTACTGTCTGCAATATGAAGGTATCAAGTGATGTTGTGTTACTTCCTGCAAATATTCTGATGTTACCCAACTTTCCAAGTATCCACTCCATGAAGGCTTGAATTCTTGCAATGGAGGAACTTCATGATGACTTTAAGCCATACCACATGGGAATACTTTTTGCAGATATCTCATTGCTATTTTGAGCAGATATCTCAAAGCAGTCGTCGTGTGATTTTGATTACAGCATATGCCGTATATCTGAGGATTGTTCACATAAGCATTAAATATAAAACTGTCTTGGAGTGTGTCATGGATTTTGAATCTGAAAAAGTGTGAATGTGTATACCACACATGCTGGGCTATTGGACGACGCTTGCCAAATGCCTTTCATTCCACTTTCACCTTTAACTGAGGAAGGCAGCACTTGAATACACTGTCTGGGTGGTGTGAGAGCCTGTTTGATCAGGTGTTGATGGCAAGTATCTAAGGCTGGGGTCAAGATTCAAGCCCTTTAATAGAGAAGGGGGTAGGATACCCAAAAGATGAGATGCATAAAAAAGCACAACAATTTTCTCCTACCGGAAGAATTTCAAAACACCTATTAAGGTGATTTGAAATATGTCAAAACAATGGTTTGTATTGTTTGTATTGAAATTTTTCTGTTTGTATTGAATTTCTCCTCTCCCCTAAATCTGTGGCAACCTGGACACAATCTAGAATTGCACAGCAGATAATGAAGACCTTTTCAGTTCGTGCTTCTTGGGTCCTCTAGACTACTCAGCAGCACTCTGAATGTACTCTGCTACTTCTTAGCATATGAGCCAGAATAGTTAAATTTTTATCCTCCAGGAACAGATGCCAAGAGTTTCAAGCAAAGCATATTAGTAATATTTTTTAAAAGATTGTTGTGAAGTACTTCCAAGTGGGGAAGATTTAAAATCTTATAACCAAACCCAGGTGTGCACTTATACAACCAATTTCATTTTTATTACAATGAAAGGAAATAAGAATCACTGAAATCCATAATTGACCATGAAATCTCTCATTTTAGTTTTTATTTAATTATCTTGCCTTCTAATATTTTGTAAGAAGTGCTGAACACCAGTAAGCCAGAATTTGATGGATTTTATATTTTTTTCTTTGACCCTACATACCTTCTATTTACAGCCCATGATGAAATGACTAAATTGCAGATGTCTGCAGGAGGAGGCAACTGTAGACAACTCAGAGGCTCTACGTTACTAAGTGTTTGTCTACGGGTCTATCCATCAGCCTGTTCTCTACCTATCTGTCTTCATTGTTGTTGCTGTTGTTGTTTGTTTGTTTGTTTGTGAGACAGAGTCTTGCTGTGTTGCCAGCCTGGAGTGCAGTGGCATGATCTCGGCTCACTGCAACCTCTGCCTCCCAGGTTCAAGCGATTCTCTTGCCTCAGCCTCCCAAGTAGCTGGAACTACAGGCACGTGCCACCACGCCCAGCTAATTTTTGTATTTTTAGTAGAGATGGGGTTTCACCATGTTGGCCAGGATAGTCTTGATCTCTTGACCTTGTGATCTGCCTGCCTGGACCTCCCAAAGTGCTGGGATTACAGGCGTGAGCCACCACACCTGGCCCTGGTCTATCTTTTTATTCAGGGAGCTTAGGCCTCAAGCTTGAGATAAAATCTGTCTTTAAGTGTGGTTTGGGTGGAACGCCAAATAGACAATGCCTATTCAGTGCCATTTCTGACATGTCTGATCTCCTGTGTGATCAATTATATAGATGGTCATCATACCTAATAGGCTTGACTGTATTAAAAATAAGGCAAGCCATTCATCTTTACTGTTACTGTCTGAATATTCACTTTCATATATATGTAGCATTCAGACAGGTAACTTGAAGTAAAGCAATCTCCTTATGTGCCCTCCGGGTTGAAATTGTAACAGTCGCTAAGGTGTAAATACATATTTATAATGGTAAAAGTAAAATGCTTTAATAAGTAATGATGAATATATTAGCAAGGCCATTTGGCCCCATATGCAAACAGTAGCCTCTGATCCAGCTTTTGTCCGATATGAAAGCAGTCATTTTGTCTCTGCCTCTCTTCCGGTCAGCTCGGAACCTGGGTATGTGTTGGAATTTTTCATCAAGTAAAGACTACCCAGCAGATTTATATGTTGGGTGCCTTCAACCCCTAAAATCCGTGAACTCCTACATCTGAGATTCCTGTGGCTATCCTGATTTAGTTCTGTTTTCCCCTTACATTATGTGAAGTTGTGCACCTAAAATAAACTGCCACTTCTCTGAGCTCATTGAATGAGGTTTCTGTTCCTCGCACCTACATTTGACACACGAAGCCAATCGCCTTTTATTCAACAAGCAACTTGTAGCCCTTCCAGAGCCTGTAGAGCTGCTGTGTTGGTCCATGTCGGTCCGCGTTGGAGCTCTTGACCGGCTGCAAGTAGCTTTGGTAAATAAAAGGTACTTGGCTTAGTGACTCATTGGTGATGAGAATTCTGATTTCTGATGAAGTGAAATGAAAAGTAGAAACTTGGCCAGGCCCAGTGGCTCACGCTTGTAATCCCAGCACTTTGGGAGGCCGAGGTGGGTGGATCACTTGAGGCCAGGAGTTAGAGACCAGCCTGGCCAACATGGTGAAACCCTGTCTCTACTAAAGATACAAAAAGTTAGCTGGGCGTGGTGGCACATGCCTGTAGTTCCAGCTACTCCAGAGGCTGAGGCAAGAGAGTAGCTTGAACTGGGAAGGTGGAGGTTGCAGTAAGCCAAGATCATGCCACTGCACTCCAGCCTGGGCAACAGAGGGAGTGGGTCTATCCATCCGCCTATTCTCTACCTATCTATCTTCATTGTTGTTGCTGTTGTTGTTTGTTTGTTTGTTTGTAAGACGGAGTCTTGCTGTGTTGCCAGCCTGGAGTGCAGTGGCATGATCTCGGCTCACTGCAACCTCTGCAGTGAGAAAAAAAAGAGTCTGAAAGAGGTGTATTTTGCTGTCTGCCTCTGGCTTTGCATGAAGATTCATCTCTTGCAAACAGGCAGAGGCCGCGGTGCGATGCAGGTACCAGCCACAGTTGACTTTGAGCCGGCAGCCTGCGGTGTTTAAGGATTATAGGAACAGGTTCAGCTGGGGACTTTTAGGCACAATAACTTAATTTCTTTCACTTAGTTTTAAAAATTCTAATATATTTTATACTTGTAGGAATTAAAAAGCTTAAATAGGGGCTTTAAAGGTAACTTCGTTACTCCAGATGTCTCTGTTTCAAATGGTGGAGAACTGGCAACTTCTAAAATTAACTTCTATTTATTTAAATCAGACGGCCTAAGATTCCTATTTGAAAGCATTGTATGATAATATTGCTATTACTGTAGCCATTCAGTCCTGTAAAGGAAAAATGCCAAGAGTAAGGTATTGACTATGTTTTTCTTGACTTGACTACAACTATTGAACTTTTGGGAAAGGCCAAAAAAAAGCCCCTTTTTAAAAATAATTTTCCTTCCTGTGCTTGAAACCAACTGAGAAATAAGACACAGAGACACCGGGTAGAAATTAAAATGTCAGAAATGTTACTGAAGGAGTGGACAGAGGCTGATCTGTGGCCAAATGGGCTTGAGAGTGAATGTGTCTACCCACGGCTAGGCGCTCCTGGCCAACCGCTGTGTGGTCAAGACTCCCCCTGATCTCTAGGCAGAGAGATCTGAAAACAGAGGGGAATGCCGAGCTGAGCCAGCTCCGCTCCTCCTCCCCAAACTCACCAATCTGACCATTCGGCTTCCCTCCCAAGGCAGGAAGGAGTAAGGGCCGCAGGTGGAGGGCAGGCTGCCATTCTCAGCCTTGGCTGGATATTAGAACTACTGAGAAGCCTGGCAAATCCTGACGTGCAGGTCACCTAAAGGGATTACACAGAGGTTTTTAAGGGACAGCATTCATATTTTTAAAGCTGCCCAAGTGAACCACTTTCCAGTCTAGGCTGAGAACACGAGCTGCAGGGGGAATTCTCCACATGGAAATGTGAGGCTGGGCAGGGAGCTTCCTCCATCTGCTACTGCTTCCTGGAGGGACCTTGATCGGGGTTTTGGACATTGTCTTGGGCAGTGTTGGGAGAGAGGGTAAATGCTGACGGCTCCATCTTTTGAGGCTGTGCTGATGAGTTCCTCAGGACTGGGTAAATAAACGTTCCACGAGAGTATCTTGCTGTTGAAGGGAAGTAATCCTGTGGAAATGTGCGAATACCTTGTACAGGCATTGTTTAGGTAAATGAGTGCTCAAATTTTCTAAGACTAAATCCATACAGAATATAGTAAAGGTTTGAAACAATCCTCAGAACAAATTAAGCCTAAACCACCAGGCCAGTAATTTCTGTGCATGTGTGTGGCCTGAGGGCTTAATGATGCAGCTGACACTGGTCACACAGAGCCCCTGTGCTGAGGAGGGAGTGTCCAGCAGCACCCCCAGAAGTCTGCACTTGCTACCTCAGGGGTATTTGTAGAACACGACAGATATGTTGGTGTGCAAAGGGAGCAATGTTGCCATAGTTTGACAGCAATTTGGATGGATGATGGAAAGAACATTTCCCTCCCTAGTTTGTCTCTTGTCCATACCTTTGAGCCATTCTCCTCTGAGTGTAAATCTCCCACTAGTTGCTCTCCTATTCCCAGTTGCTAAGATAATCAATTATTGCTTGAACTTGTGTTGGTCGATTGGAGCAAACTCACTGCCACTTCTAGGGAAAGGAAGAGTCCTTCAAGTGACCTATCCTAACGACTGTAGATCATCAATAATCCCACAGTTACTTAGTGATCTACCCTAACGACTGTAGGTCATCAATAATCCCACAGTTACTTAGTGAGACATCATTGTGGGGGTTGGTACAGTTCTAATCACTTTATAAAAATAATGGAGAGAGTTTGGGCCCATGAAACACACTAGCTGAGCAGGAAGATCACACACACACACACACAGAGACTTAAATACCTAGGCCGGGCGTGGTGGCTCATGCCTGTAATACCAGTGCTTTGGGAGGTTGAGATGGGCGGATCATTAGGTCAAGAGATCGAGACCATCGTGATCAACGTGGTGAAACCTCGTCTCTACTAAAAATACAAAAATTAGCTGGGCGTGGTGGCCCGTGCCTGTCGTCCCAGCTACTCAGGAGGCTGAGGCAGGAGAATCGCTTGAACCCGGGAGGCGGAGGTTACAGTGAGCCGAGATCGAGCCAATGTACTCCGGCCTGGTGACAGAGCAAGACTCCGTCTACAAAAAAAAGATTTAAATATCTGTGTAAGATCTTAGCATTAACAAAAATCAGGTGCTACGAGCTATAAGTTCTGCAGTGCAGAAGAAGAAATGTTCACTGGGAACCTCAGGAACGCTTCTCATTCAAATATTTTGTCCTGCCTGGGTAACGTGTGAAAGCTAACCAATGAGAAGAGGTCTGCTCTCACCAGTGTGGGCCAACAGTGCTTCGTAGGAAGCACGTCTTTTCATTCAGATGCTTTGACATCCGGGGCCTTGCTGACCCTGGAAGGGGTGAGCTCTCCCAGGGTTCACTCGTTCCTAGAGACAGCAAAGTGAGTGCACCTTTTAGTTGCAAACCAGCCAGCCCAGAGTCCACATTCCAGTCACCTCCTTTATAGGCTCTCACACTGCAGACCACTATCCCTCTGCCCTAATCACCACAGGACCAGGTAACGGGTAACTAGAGACAGCCGTGTGCCTGAGCCCGCTGAGATTACACACACTGCCCCGTCCTAAAGCTGCTTACACTGCCTCTTCTGTTCCTTTCTGCTGAGACCACAATAAAGGCTCTTACCCCAATTTCCCCTCACTCCCTCTGTCTCCTGGGCTTCGCCATGCAGCCCGTGTGGCATGTGGCATGTGACGTGTGCTACCCTCGCCCCTTCAGAACTGTGAATAACAATCTGTCTTCTCAATGATAGCCATCTAGTCATCTTCTGATCTGCTGGCCTCACCGTACCTGAATAAGAATAAATCTTACATGTTAAAACCTACCTTTCTCCTGCTGCCTTTGAACACAGTCTCTCTCTTTCTTTCTCTCTTTCTCTGTGTGTGTGTATTTCAGTCCCCA
This sequence comes from Colobus angolensis palliatus, assembly GCF_000951035.1. Lineage (NCBI taxonomy): Eukaryota > Metazoa > Chordata > Mammalia > Primates > Cercopithecidae > Colobus > Colobus angolensis. The sequence goes on along the minus strand of NW_012117332.1, from coordinate 1,768,550 downwards.
GCAAGCTTTCTAATGTATTAAATGTGAGGCTTGGGGTATTGTAAAGTGTTTTTTAGATAGCTTTGATATTTTTAGGCCATCTACTTTTCTTTCATAGACTTTTCCATCTCACTTTTAACATCTTGTCTTTAAATACATAAAGTATTTTTTAAAAAACTTTATTTTGAGATAACTGTACATGCAGTTGTAAGAAATCATGCAGATAGATCCCACATATCCTTCATCCGGTTTCCCCCAGTGGTAACATTTTGAAAAACTACAGTTCAATATCACAACCAGGAAAATGACATTGGTTCACTCAGATTTCCCAGGCTCTACTTGTGTGTGTGTGTGTGTGTGTGTGTGTGTGTGTATGTTTATGTCCGTCACATGGGCAGATCCTGTGGGCACCACAGTCCAGATGCAAAGCAGAGAGCAGCTCCCCACAGGAATCCCATGTGCCACTACCAACTTCTACCCCACCCTCCCTAGTCCTTGGCAGCCGCTAACGTGTTCTCCATCTCCATAATTTTCTCATTCAGACATGTTAAATTAGCTGTTATATAAGTGGAATCATACAATATGCCACCTTTTGGTGTTTTTTTCCTATGCAAGATGCTTCCCTTGCGATGCCTCCAAAGTGCTGTGTATATCAGAACATTATTCCCTTTTATTGCTGAGTAGGGTTCCACGGTGTGGATGTGCCAGGGTTTGGACACTATGACAGGGCACTATAACAGCAAATATGTGGTTGTTTGAATCAGATACTTGCCACCTCTATCAGTCCCCAGACTCCACATTCAGTAACTCAAACATTCTTACCTCCCATGGCTGCCGTGTGACATCCTCCCATTTCCCACCCTTGTCAAAGCTCTCCTGTCACGTTAAAAGAGAATCTTTTTCTAAAATCAGAGGACAGACCTCTCTGTAACCTCAGGATAGTTAGTCATTCTCTGTGCACCTCATTCCTGGAGATAATTACTCATTTTCTCTTTGCTTCATTTTCCCCTTCTATATATGGAAGTAGCAAGTGTTTCTATTTCTAACGTTGAAAAGGTTAATGTGGTCACTTGTGTTTACACAGCCTGAGAAGGGTTGTATAAATTATTCAGATTATGCGTGTGTGAGTCACCTCTCTCCCTCAACTAGACCTAAAGCAGTAGGTCATCAAAAATAGCACCATCAGCAGAACGCCACCTTTTCCCAGCCAGGCCCTGTTCCCTGCAGCACTTAGTTCTCAGAATCCTGCCTTTCCAGGGGCCCAGGGCTTAGACTTGGTCCAGGAACAAACCACTTGAAGTTGGCAGACAATTACTCATTATCAGCTCCTTCAGAAGGAATTAACTGGACCTGCATAGGATTGGACTTGTAACTCAATTAAGACATTAATTTAAAAGGTGACTTGATAAAGGCCAGGCAGAGGCCATATGAATTCTCTTTTCAGACTGAAATTTTGCCTGTATCCTGGACTCCGTGCTTGCCACATCGTATTTTTATTCATCCAATATCGAAAAAGAATGCTTATGTATGTATAGCCATCATCATAGAATTATCAGAATTTTAGACGTGTTGGAATTTCAACCAGACTAACCTCTGGATGTCCCAAGCTGAACTATTGCTATCTGAACACTGTGGTTCCTTCTGCTGCCTGGGCTGTAGCAGGAATATGATTTTGAAAGTTTCCCCATTGATTACGATGATCATGCAGGTAGGGGAACTCTGCCTAGGGGGCACTGCAGGAAAGCCCCTTCCTTAAAATATGCAGGGTCAGGAAACTGTGCAAAGAGACTGATATTGCTTTGAGGAGTCTGGAGATGAGCTGGAGTCCTCACGGTTCGAGATGTCGAATGCCCCAGCGGACAGGCACTATGTGGCCCACCTGGCTCCTAGGCAGAACAAGCATGAACTTGGCAATTGTTCAGCCTCTGATGGGGGACAGTTGGGCTCTTTGAGGTCATTAGGAGAGTGTATTCAACTGACAAACAGAAAATCCTGCGAACTCCATGTTCCAAAGGGCTGATGCTATGTCCTGTCCAAGGCTGGTGCGTACCTTGGGGTGTCAAATATGAGATAACGTACTCCAACTGAAAGCAGTCTCTCTTACTCATGAAACAACACAGAAGTTCTGAGTAACCAGCTTGCTTGCCTTTGGGGACTTAGTACAGGGAGACTGACTACCTGTAGAAAATCAGAGCAAGATACCCGCCTTTTGCAGCAATGGCTACAGCAAATTACCATGGGTCTGAATGACACTAGTAGAGGGCTGATTTCTAGGCAAAGAAAAGCAAGGAAAGGGAATGCTGTTATAAAAGAGGAAAAGTTTTGTGGATCTTGAAATAGAAGTAATGCTAGTGTGTAACTCCCTCCAGTCTGTTTGTTATTTGGTGCTATGTTCCATACACCTGTTTGTTTCTAAAAATCACATGGCAGGTAAATGTAAAGGTGAAGTTTCTCACATAATGACAAACGTGGTAATTTAATCTACTTTTGAAGTTCCCTTACTTTTAAGTAAGTAAAGCTGCCAGACTTTTGCATTTTCTGCGATACTGAAAATCACGTTTCCAACAGGATGCAGCTGTAACAGGGTGGCTTATTTGCAATGAGGCTGAATTGCATGTGATTTTACCACCAGCATTTCCAGTCTTGAACTTCTTAAGTGCCAACCACATATTTCTGAGCAAATAAGTACATGAATAAGGTTGCCTGTTAGCAAGAAAAGAATGCTGCTTTGTATTATATTGACTTGCATTGCCTTAAAGAGAATAGAGCTGCCCAATACGAATACAAATTACTTTATAAATCCAGTGGCAAAACGAAGTACTTAATGGTTCCAAGTGTCTGCTCATATAGTCTGGACAACTCCAAGTGGACAATACGTGTTTGATCAGTTAAGGTCCTCATGTTTTCTAATCATTCTTTATTCACTCTTTAAGGCTCCATTTTTTAGATTCCACAGCTGGGAAAAGTGAGAACGATGATACAGGATCACAGCTGCCTTTTTGAAGTGGATTTCTTCAGCATGCAGGAGACACGATGTTTTGTTTTTCTTCATTTTTATCATTCTTTCAATTATTTTACCAGAACTCTCTTCTTCCATGTCTGGAATATTCCTGATGGGAAGCTGGACATTTAGGATGAAGCAGCAGGACTGTGTTAAGAGCTATTCCTCCCAAGAAGTCATGTCGTCTTCAATAATGCTAGGTAACAGTTGTTCTTCAAAAATTTATCTATCTATCTATCTATCTATCTATCTATCTATCTAATCTATTTCTCTATCATCACTGTATCAATTTTCTATCTATCTATCCATCCATCTATCTTAGGAAAACTCCATATATTTATGGGATTTTTCTTACTAAAATGTGACAGTTCTTCCTTCTAGAAGCCAGAGGAATACATGCTGCTCTTTCCATGCCCAGGTGCCCCTGGTGCATAAGCAGCACCTAGCAACTAGCTGTGGAAGTTGCCGCTGTGACTTCTCTAGAGTTTCTGGGCAGCAGAAGGTATTTGATCTTGAATTTTGTAACCCAGATGTCTGCTGAGGCTTAATAAGGCTCTAGCAGCAATGGCCCACCCTATAGATAAAGCTATCCCTTTTTAAGGTTTCTACCCCCAAATCCTTTCACACCAAGCATGCCTGAGTTCTGTAGGGTTTATAAAGGTCTGGGTGTTTCAGGGAAGAACCAGCTGCCATCTCCCTCCTTCCTTTCACTCTCCTTCCTTTCTCCTCCTGCATCTCCTTTGAATACCCTCCAAACCAGAGTGCCGACCCCCTCTTCCCCAGAAGCTCCAAATGCCTATTTCTGTCTCTATCATGCCCTGAACTTCTCAAGGCAGTCTTTATAACACACACAGACACAAAACACAGCTCTTCCTAAGAGAAATTTTAATTAATTTTTCTCCACCCTGTTCTGTTCATATTATTCAGCATTGTAGGTGAAACGTTTATCATGTTAAAATCTGCCATTCACCAGGGATCTGAAGCTGCTGGGAGAAAAGTTTCGATATAAAGGAGGGCCCTGAAGTGCACAGACCGTGTTTGAAAACGTCAATACAAGAAAGCAAGCGTGCTTTGAATATTTCCAAAAGAAGGTGGACAACCAAAGTCTCTAACTTTTGTAACATTTGAAGATATTCGAGACAGAACAATAACTGAATAATTTAATTGATGCAAGTCATACAAAATCTTTAATTTTTTGCATTGCTGTGTGTATAAAACCAGACATTTATTAAACAGCGCATCAAAAATACAGTATGCAGACCATTTGCTGTTTCACCTGACCTGAGGAGCCGGTTCAGTACCTCATGCCCAAGGTGATGCAGTTGTGTCATGTTCCTCGTAAGAATATTTGCATTTGCATATGCCACATATTTTAGGAGTAATTCAAAGTGAAATAATCTCACTTTACTCTTACATGGTTAATTCTTAATAAAGTAGAAATAACGTAATACTTACATTTGTTATAAAATATAAATAATGTAAAATAATAAAATTTTGAGTACATCTTGAAGCAATTACTTTGTATTTCAAATTATTTTTTTCTCTGCTGTTTATTTTAATCTCAGCAGCATTATAATTTAAGAGCTCTTATTTTCTTTAAAATTGTGTTGTAATTTGTAAAGTGCTTTGTAGTCAGATACTTTTGGGACTCTGCTGTTTATTTTAATCTCAGCAGCATTATAATTTAAGAGCTCTTATTTTCTTTAAAATTGTAATTTGTAAAGTGCTTCGTAGTCAGATACTTTTGGGACGTGTTAGCTAAAATCGTTGTGGACACTGGGGTGCGATGCTGAATCAGGCCGTCTCGGTGCCCCAGCAGCGCACACTCACAGCCTCACCTTGTTATTCTGCATTTGCCCCACCAGGTCTACTCCCCCTGCTCTGCCCTGCTCTGGACCCCTTTACTTTCAGCGTCCAGCTGGTCCCCTCGCCCTCTGGCCTCAGGTTGAGTTCAGGCGATGGGGGCATTGGCGTGAAATCAGAAGGCTGGAGGAGAAGGGGCTGGGTCTGTCTTCCCCCATATCCCACTTCCCGACTGGGTCATAATGGCTATGCCCCTTACTTATGATCCCAGCTCCCAGCTCCTCCCTATCCTAGGCCACAGCTCTGCTTGGGGTCTGGAATCCCTCCTCTCTCTCCGTTTCCCTAAGGCCTAAGGCACTGAACAACAACCAAAAGAAAATGGAATTAGAAGTTAGACAAGGAAGAAAACATTCACATAAAGCAGAGGCCACAGGAGATGAAAGGAGACATAGCTGGAAAGCCTCTGACAAGAGGGAACTTTAATATGCCACTCTCAGTAGGAGGGAGAACAGGTGAACAAAAATACGCAATGAGAAGCGAGATCCAAACAACATCGTCTTTGAGACAGACGTTATGGGTGCACAATTTTACACTGTGATAATTATCCTCACTTTATCTCAGGCACTTCACTATTCACAAAACTTGATCATATATTAGGTCACAAATAAAACATCAATAAATGTCATAAAGAAGAAGTATTTCAAACTACACTATCTAGGCACAATGCAATAAAGTAAAAATTATTAACAAAACAAAACTGTCCTGCCACATGAAAAATGGAAAACATTCTATTAAACAACTCTTAGGCAAAGGGAAGTACAAATAGAAATTATAGAATTTTAAATAAATTAATGATAATGAAAATATCACATGTCAGAATCCATAGACTATGCTTAAATAAGTGATCAGAGGCACACTGAGTTCCTTCTTGACCTGTATAAGCGGGGAATGTCTAAGTGTGGTGGTGGCAGAAACCTGACTCAAACTGTTATGGGGTACTTGCTCTCTTTTATCCAGGTAACAGCTACAGAGCCCCTTATTTGAAGTTCTCCGTAAGTAAGGACACTGGATTTATTCTACATATGTAAGTGGTTAAACTTTCTTTAAGCCATCCACAGATTATCCTCAGCCTTCGTGATTGTTTCCTGAGAAACAAAAATAGCTGTTTTCAGGTGTTATTAATGCTGGCTCTGAATTTGGAGCTATTCCAGGAAACTAAAAACGCCTCTATAATTAAAAGTGGGGCCTTATGAAAGTCAGGTGATGCAACAAGTCTGAGTCTTTCTTACAATGGATCCAGAATGACCACAAGTCACAAATCCTGGTCATTCTCTGTCCCAAAATGCACAGACAGAACAGCTACCTTTCTAATTGGCAGACCACTGGTTACCGATCGATGTAGTGATGGCTCTTGGAGTAAAAAGGGTCAGTTGGAAGCCCCTAGAATTGCCCAGTTAGTGTCACCGCTCACCAACATAGTAAACCAAAAGCAATGCTCATTATTGGGGGAGTTGCAGAGATTTATGTCACCTTAAAAGATGTGAAAGATGCAGAGTAGTGATTTTTATTGCATTTTCACTGAACTCACCTGTGAGCCTTATGCAAAATGAGATGGGTCTTGCCGAATGACTCTGCATTATCATAAACTTAATGCCCACAGCTACAATTTTCTGGATGTTGCGTCTTTACTAGAGGAAATATTTCTTTGTAATGATATGTATAATCCTCTAGTGAGCAAAGGTAAAGATAAACAGATCACTTTTTTTTTTTTTTTTGACAGAGTCTCGATCTGTTGCCCAAGCTGGACGTCCAGACTGGAGAGCAGTGGCCAGATCTCAGCTCACTGAAAGCTCCACCTCCCAGGTTCATGCCATTCTCCTGCCTCAGCCTCCCGAGTAGCTGGGACTAAAGGCGCCCGCTACCGCACCTGGCTATCTATACATATATATATATATATTTTTGGTAGAGACGGGGTTTCGCCGTGTTAGCCAGGATGGTTTCCATCTCCTAACCTTGTGATCTGCCTGCCTCGGCCTCCCAAAGTGCTGGGATCACAGGCGTGAGCCACCGCGCCCGGCCCAGAACAGTTTCACCGGGATGGAGCAGCAGTACACACTCACTCACTGCCTCATACCAGGATTCTGTCAGTTCTGCTCTCCGTTACATTTAAGTCACATTAATCATCTTGATTTCCCATGGAGCATTACGTTTGCCTGTGTGATTACTGGGCATAGAAATCAAGAAACATGAAGTGTCCTAGATGCTTTCATGAAACGGAGGGGTGGAAACAAACCCTGAGAAAGTTCTTAGGCGTTAATGAAGTTTCTAGGAGCAGAGTGGTTGGAACATGTGGGACATTTTCCATTAAAGCAGGAGAGAAGATTGGTGAGAGAGGATGTCAGTGAAAATGGAAGAATAGGAACCTCTAGGGGCTGTCCTTCGCATGGTACTTAGGAAAAAAAAAAAAAAGATTTGCACCAACCAAGCAAATGTTTAGCCAGGAGAAAGGCCCCTGAAAAAGGGTAAGAGAGCTTTGTGGCATTTTAACTTACTCTGACCCCAACAACCCCTTCCCAGCTGCAGTGGCCCTCGTGAAGACTGCAGTCTGCACTTCCACATGGTTACCTGATTCAAGGGGAGAAGAGTGGGCCTTTTCCCCAAGGAATGTGACTGTCTGTTTTGATCTGACTTGCTTTCTCCAGAGGACTGTGGCAAGGGCTTCCTTTTTTAAGCCTAATCTGTACCTTGTCAGACTGAAACAGCTATTTTCAGTATTTTGTTCCAAAAACAATAAAAGCCAAAAGGCAAACAATAGGCATGCAAAAAGCTGGGTGGGAATAGTTAGGAAATAGGATTTCTTGGGGGTGGAATAGAGGTTTTGAAAATGATATAGAGGTTTTGAAAATGAATAGAGGTTTTGAATTGATATTAATTTACAGACTGCAGGTATGGGGAACTTAAAAAGCCACACACACACTCAGGGAAGGACACATGCTCATAAAGGAATGGAGAAGACCATAAACTTTCACCTTTGGCTGGTCGTTGGGTAACCACAAACAGGAAGCGAAGGCTAAGGCAGAGTTGTAAATGGCCTGGCTGAGTGGAGTGTTGTAACACAGAGCCAACCTGAAAATACCTGGGAACACTTCCATTCCTTTCCTTTTCTTCCGTCTCTATTTTATTTCTCCTTTTTCATACTGTAATATTAAAAATATCAAATTTCCAACAAATTCATTCAAAAATCACTTGACAATGGATATTTTAAAATTCAAAAACATTCAACTTCAGTAAGAAATATTATTAAGTATGCAAAGAAGCCAGAAATTATGATGTCTTTATAGGGAAAAACTATAAATTAACAGAAACTCTCCCTGAAGAAGCAAAGACATTGGATTTACTAGATAAAAACTCTGTCTACCATCTTGAATATGCTCAATGATCTAAAGAACACCATGGACAAAGAACAAAAGGCACAAGAAGAATCGTATCTCAATATGTAAAAAATTATAAGAACAGAATGAAATTGTGAAAATGAACCAAATATAAATTCTGGAATTGAAAAGTATTACTAAAATGAAAAATGTATTAGGGGGTCCAATAGCAGATTTTAGCTGACAGAAAAAAGAGTCAATAGGTCAAATGAAACAATCTAGTCTGAGAAGTAGAAAAGAGAAAGAAATGGAGAAAAATGAAGAGGGCCTAAGACACTCAAGCAACACCATCAAGTGCATCAACCAAGGCATAATGGAAGCCCTAGAGGCAAGGAGAGACAGGAAGGGACAGAGAGAATGTTCAATGAGATAATGGTTAAAGCTTCCCAGTTTGACAAAACATATGAACCTCTACTTTCAAGAAGCTCAATGAACTTCTTTTCGGGTAGAATAAACTCAAAGAGATGCACAAGAATACACCTTCATAGTCAAAGTCAAAAGCCAAAATCAAATCTTGAAAGCAGCAAGATAATAGACTCAGCACATACAAAGGACTGTCAGTTATATAAACAGCAGAAACCATGGGACCAGAGGCAGTGGGATGACACATTTAAAATGCTGAATGCTTTTCATATTCAGCAAAAATATTCTTCAAGACTGAAGGATAGATTAAGGAATTTGCAGATAAACAAAGGCTGAGGAAGTTCATTCCTGACAGGCTTGCCCTATAGGAAATGCTAAAGGGAACCCTTCAGATTCAGACAGGAGGCAATAACTTGCCCTAGAAAGAAATAAAATACAAATGTAAAGGTAACTACAGAGGTAAATACTAAAATCAGTATTACTGTATTTTTGGTTTATAACTTATTTTTTTCCTTGATGAGTTAAAAGACAAAGGCATGAAACAATAATTATAAATCTATGTTAATGGGCACACAAAGTATAAAGATGTGATTTGTGATGATGACAATCTAAAAAGGGAGAAATGGAGCTGCATAAAAGGGTTTTGTATAGTATGGAGTCTGTAAATTGATATTAATTCAAACTACATTGTTACTAATTTAAGATCTTAATTGTAACACCCAAGGTAACAACTAAGAAAGTAACTATTAATAAAAATGTACTAAAAAGGAAATGAATAAGGAATAAAAATCATACACTATGAAAATCAATCAAACACAAAGAAGCTAGCATGGAAGAATTAAAAAATAAAAAAGATACAAGACATACAGAAAACCAAAGCAAAATGGCAAAACGTAAAGTGAGTGATAAACTATTGAATCTTATTCTGCCCACCA
>NW_012117332.1:1733116-1757558 GCF_000951035.1 Colobus angolensis palliatus | reverse complement strand
ATTCAGTTAGGAAAAGAAGAAGTCAAACTGTCCCTGTTTGCAGATGACATGATTGTATATTTAGAAAACCCCATTGTCTCAGCCCAAAATCTTAAGCTGATCAGCAACTACAGCAAAGTCTCAGGATACAAAATCAATGTGCAAAAATCTCTTTCAATTTTGTAGGCAACACATGCCACATTTGAGCATGCTGCTCTGTAAACCTACTGAGTCAGCTCAGCATAAGAAAAGACTGTAAGGACTCTAAGCTCTTCTTCAAGTTGTTCTAATCTCTGAGCAAATAAACCATTAAGCACAATGGCACTGGGAGTGTCTATGGAAGGTGAGGCTGTGCTGCCAAGGACAGGCAAGTCTCAATAGGAAACCAGCAGAGCAGATGCCTGAGGTTTTAGAGGAGGGCTATGCCCTTTTGTGGTTACAATTATTTTCTACTTGGAGGGCAGCTCCTGGCTTGCTACTTGTCCCTTGCAGAGATGGAATGTCTAACCGTGGGATACCGAGTGACAACATGGTAGATGCCCGTTGTGAACTGGGTGTTATACAACTAATTGAATTATAAAGTTGTGCCACATTGCATTCCATAATTAAAGAAAACGGTATGTGTGGGATGGAGCTGAGCAGGTGCCAGAGGGCACAGGTAAGTGGCATGCATGCACAGGGATTCAGACATCACGGTACCTTTTCCTATTGCATCATAACTTCTCCTTCAAGCTGACTCTGTGGCCTCATTGGGAGTTTCCTGTATGAAATGAACAGAATAGGGAAAAGTGTGGGCCTGCTTGATAGACGTATCTTGTGAAAAAGTAAGGACCTTGGTATGAAATGGGGTCTTGGATGAAACAGACACGCCATCTAAATAGTGTGTATTTACATATGGGTAGGCAGGGTTAAGGGAAATAAGAAATAGTTAGCACCCCAGGGCTAACAACACTGAGAAATCGATAACATGCTAGGCCTGAAAGAGCAAGAAAAGGTGATGGCTGTGGGAACCTGAGGAGGCTTGCATTAGACAGAGAAGGCTACCTCCCTCCAAAAGATCTGTGGATTTGGGAAAAGTATACCATGATGGCCAAGTTGTAATTTTGGAGAAAGAAAGTTCAAAGGATGAATACATTGACCTCTCTCACCCCTCAAGTTCAAGTTTTCTCCTGATGCCTCTGAAAGGGATTCAAGGGATTTGGAACTGACCGAAGAATAAGACTTGACCATAAGAGGCAAGCTTCACTGGGCAGCGCTGGGATAGGGTCACATGAAAGATCCCTCACAGCAAGAGACTAGCCAGTGGCTTATGGGAGGGACACCATACAGAAGGGGAGGAGAGCAAGGGAACTCCTGGGGATGGGGGGATTAGAGAAGGGGCTTACGTGTCCAGGTGATGCCACTCAGAAGCACGATAGTGGGGGCTCAAGTCGGAGAGCTCTGAAGGGCCTTAGTGGTTTGGGAAACTTGTAACCATGAGGCTCTATCTTATAATGGCCAACAGATGCAGGATGAGGTGTCTTGGGGTATACAGAGCACTTGGGCTCCAACTAGCCCCACATCTGCTCAGCTGGGCTATTTTTAAAATAATTGGATATGCAACAACTTGAATTTGACACCTGTGGGCTTTTGAGGTAATGGATCTCAGCCTGCAGTGAAGAAATAAACAACCCAGGAGTCTATTTGCAGAGGCCATCATCGACTCATTTCAATAGCTGCCACCAGCTGGCCAAATCCATCTGGCAGCCAGAGAGCAAGGGAGTCTGTCTGATGCACTTGATAAAGGTCTGGCTCCTGGAACACAGAGTAAGGTGGGTTTGGACCTGGACAGGCAAAGGGAAATACACAGCAGAGGTCTTCCTGGTGCGACACCAGCAAGAACTAGTGCCAACAGCTACTATATCCTGACTCTACCCATCAACTCAAAAATAAACTGTGAATTTGGTAGAGTGGGACAAATTTGGGGTGATACATCTGGTTTTCCACTGACTTGAGTTTCAAATTTATGCTGATTCATGTGTAGTGGATAAAGGCTGGTCAAGAACTGGAAAAGAACAGGACTGTAAGAGCAGGGCAAGTAGGTCTGGGAGAAGGTGTGGGGCACACTTCTCAGACATCAGTGTTCTCACTGGCTTCTGTTTGTGGCTTCCTCACTTTAGCGTGAAGTTTCCCCTCAACTACTGTAGCGGGGGAGGAGAATGGTGGAAAGTTTCAGGCTAGAATTCAATGCATACATCACTCCCACTCACAACTTCTTGGCCTGAACTGGTTACACATTCCTGCCTGTGGGTGAGAAAGTATAATCAGAGACACTGGATACTGGTGACTCCAAGCAGCCTCTAATGCATGCTCATATATACCATTTTATTCAGTACCATGGTGATAATTTCTCAAAATAGTTAAGTAGTATTTAAGAATATAAGTTTTATAAAGCTGAAGGCATCACACTACCTGACTTCAAACTAAACTACAAGGCTACAGTAACCAAAACAGCATGGTACTGGTACAAGAATAGACACATAGATCAGTGGAACAGAAAAGAGATTTCAGAAATAAGACTGAACATATATAACCATCTGATATTTTACAAACCTGACAAAAACAAGCAATGGGGAAAGGGTTCCCTATTTAATAAATGGTGCTGGGAAGACTGGCTAGTCATATGCAGAAAATTGAAACTGGACCACTTTCTTACACCTTATACAAAAATTAATTAATGTCAAAAGCAATTGCAACAAAAGCAAAAATTGACAAATGGGATCTAATTAAACTAAAGAGCCTTTGTGCAGCAAAAGAAACTCATAACCTACAGAATGAGAGAAGGTTTTTGCAATCTATTCAACAAAGGTCTAATATCCAGAATCTACAAGGAACTTAAACAAGTTTACAAGAAAAACACAAACAATCCCATTAAAAAGTGGGGGAAAAGACAAGAACAGGCACTTCTCAAAAGAAGACATTTATGCAGCCAAAAAACACATTAAAAAAAACCTCAACATCACTGATTATTATAAAAATGCAAGTCAAAACCACACCAAGATACTATCTTACACCAGTCAGAATGGTGAGTATTAAAAAGTCCAGAAACAACAGATGCTGGCAAAGCTGTGGAGAAATAGGAACATTTTACACTGTTGGTGGGAGTGTAAATTAGTTCAGCCATTGTGGAAGGCAGTGTTGCAATTCCTCAAAGACCTAGAATCAGAAATACCATTTGATCCAGCAATCCCATTACTGGGTATATACCCAAAGGAATATAAATCATCCTATTATGAAGATACATGCACACGTATATTCACTGCAGCACTATTCACAATAGCAAAGACATGGAATCAACCCAAATGTCCATCAGTGATAGACTGGGTAAAGAAAATGTGGTACATACACATCATGGAATACTACGCAGCCATAAAAAGGAAGGAGATCATGTCCTTTGCAGGGACATGGATGGAGCTAGAAGTCTTTATCCTCAGCAAACCAACACAGGAACAGAAAACCAAACACTGCACGCTCTCACTTATAAGTGGGAGCTGAACAATGAGAACACATGGACACAGAGAGGGGGCAACACACATTAGGGTCTGCTAGGGGCAAAGTGTGGGGAGGGAGAGCATCAGGAAAAATAGCTAATGAATGCTAGGCTTAATACCTAGGTGATGGGTTGACAGGTGCAGCAAACCACGCTGACATACATTTACCTACGTAACAATCTTGCACGTCCTGCACGTGTAACCTGGGACTTAAAATTAAATTTAAAATAAATAAATAAATAAATAAGAAACAAGGAAAAAAGATACACTATAAGTTCTAGAACCACATTATCTGGGTTCAACTCAAGTTTCTGCTCCTTTCTAGTTGGACGCCTTGAATAAGTTCCCTAACACCTTTGAGCTTCAATTACCTCATTTGTAAAATGAGGATAATAAGAAGACTGACCTCATAAGGTTTGCTGTGAAAAGTAAATTACTTAGCATATTCAAAGTAATTAGCACGATGCTTACCATGCAGTACATTTCCAGTAATTTTTAATGTTATTTCTTGAACTGATTTCATGAATGGAGACCTGTTGGCTGATAGATGGAAGAGTTGGAATCGAATTTGAAAATATATTATCATTTGAATATGAACTCTTCTCTTTTCACACATTTACATGAAAACTTTCCTAAGTAACATCAGTCCAATATATCTAATCACGAGGGTTTTATGTCTTTTTTAGCCTGTGTTTTAGTCTGATGCTTTCAACCCAATTATTTATGCTCTAGCCCTGGAAACAATTTTTTTAAACATTTAGAATTTGTCAAAACTGTATAGGGATGGGATCTCAACAGCTCTTAACAGTTTAATAGATCTAAACTCAGAAGATTTGGAATTCCAATTGGTCTTTTAGCCTGCTGATATAGTTTGGCTCTGTTCCTGCCCAAATCTCATCTTAAATTGTAGTTCTCATAATCTCCGTGTTACGGGAGGGAACCCGTAGGAGGTAATTGAATCATGGGGCGGTTACCCCCACGCTGTTCTCGTGATAGTGAGTGACAGTGATTCTCACAAGATCTGATTTTTTTTAAGGCTTTTCCCGTTTTGCTTGGCAATTCTTCTTCCTGACACCATGTGAAGAAGGACATGCTTGCGTCCCTTCTGCCATGATTGTAAGATACTTGAGGCCTCCCCAGCCCTCTCACACTGTGAGTCAATTAAACATCGTTCTTTATAAATTACTCCGTTTTGGGCATTTCTTCACAGAGGCACGAGAACAGACTAATACACCTCCCTCCCTTCCTTCTTTCCTTCCTTCTTTCCTTCCTTCCTTCCTTCTTTCCTTCCTTCCTTCCTTCCTTCCTTCCTTCCTTCCTTCTTTCCTTTCTTCCTTCCTTCTTCCCACCTTTCTCCCTTCCTTCCTCCCTCCCTCCCTCCCTCCCTTCCTTCCTTCCTTCCTTCCTTCTTCCTGCCTTCCTCCCTTCCTTCCTTTCATTTTCCATCTTTCTTATCACACAGGGAACCCTGCAAGTGAGGCCTTATGCGAGGTGACAGCCACTATGGCACACCTGTCCCGGGTGTTTGGCAGCAGTGAGAAGGATGATTCTGGACGGACTTGAGAGGTTTATGTTCTCATAGGGCTCCACAAAGACTGGTCTCCGTAGTTCTCATTTTAAAAAAATGAATTAATTTAAAGTTCACTGACTTGTCTTCATGATAATATGTTAATGGGGATTTACTTGGAATTCATTCTAGATTTCCTACCTCCCCCATTCCTTCGAAGATTTTATTATTGAAAGACATTTGTGCCCTGGGTGTCTGAGTAAAACCCCTATCAAAGGGGCTAAGCTTTATTCCTGACCACACTGTAGAGCAGAAAAAATCTCCATTTATTAATCACCTCAAGATCTTTAGGTATAAGGTTTCATTTGAAGAATTTTGCAGGGATATCATATGCATGATGAATGTTCCACTGGCTATTCTGGCCTAATTTTAGGGTTTTACAGTTGCTTTTGGTTATGCATGTTACTAAATTTACAAAATCTTTCATCTGTTGCAAAATCCCAGGATGATTCTCACACAGAGGAAATTTTCTGACAAGTAAACATTTGAATGTGAGCCACCGGTAAGGCAATACTTCAAAAGAAAATCATTGGTCGTAGCTGACTTTTTTTTGGGGGGGGGCAAGATCAAACTGACAAAATCTCCTTGTAGCTTGTATGCTGGTCTGTGTCATGTAGCCTGGGTGATGGAGGGCCTCCACCACCCCCCACATCTGTATTTACTGTCATTTCACCACCACTAGGTCAAATTATAAGGAAAAATAAAACTTACATTAAGTAATGTTGTAAATACAGATAAAAAATACATACAGAGATATGGACAGTGGGGATAAAAAGGTAAAAATGGCACAATGTAGGGAACTTCCCATTCATTGCACCAAATAAGACCCATAACAGCATATAGAAAATTTACTAAATAGGAAAAGCAATTCCAAATTTCATGGGAATATTCAGGAGGAATAGTGGGAAGGCCAAATGAAAGCACTGTAGAAAAGAGGAGAGAGGGCCGGGCGCGGTGGCTCAAGCCTGTAATCCCAGCACTTTGGGAGGCCGAGATGGGTGGATCACGAGGTCAGGAGATCGAGACCATCCTGGTCTACACGGTGAAACCCCGTCTCTACTAAAAAATACAAAAAAACTAGCCGGGTGAAATGGCGGGGTCCCAGCTACTCGGGAGGCTGAGGCAGGAGAATGGCGTGAACCTGGGAGGCGGAGCTTGCAGTGAGCCGAGATCGCGCCACTGCACTCCAGCCTGGGCGACAGAGCGAGACTCCGTCTCAAAAAAAAAAAAAAAAGAAAAGAGGAGAGAGAGACACACACCAGAGTTACCAAGATGAGTAGAATCTATGCTTAGCATTCCAGGAGCCCAGGGCCTCCGCTCAGCGGCCACTAGGCACACGCAGACGGGCCATGGACACTAAGCTCTGAGATTTGACTGACTAGGTTTAGACCTGGTCTCAGTGATTATTTTAGTGGTTTATATGTCTTAAAATAACAGTCTTTTAACTTTCCTGTTCAAACGTCAAGCTTGACTACTGCAGCTTCATTTCAAGGATCCCTTGTAGTTGGGCGAATCAAAAATGTTTTTAAAAAGTCCTTCCCTTTTGAGCTGATTTTTGTGAATATTGTCACATATTCTTGGGACTTTGGTTTCACCCCAGTTTTCTAATGACAGGCACGTTGTAGGATTCTGCCCGTACCCCAGTGTGGACTGACCTCGGCAACCTGAGCAATGACTCGTCTAGGCTCTTCACCTGCACTCCAAGCCCAGCCAGTTCATATTTGGTCAATCAATATTGCTGGAGCAAGCTTTTAACATGGAGACACAACCCACTGAAACACATGCATGGACTCTGTTTAGGGAAGTTTTGTGAACTCCACCTGGAATCCCCCAGTTGCTAATAATATTGCTAGCTCATAGCGCCTCACCCAATACTCTCTCTCCCCTTGCTTGGCCCTCCTTTGGTTCTCCCCTCCCTGCCTTTACACGCTGGCTGCTTATTTGTGTGCTGGGAAGACAAAGTCAAAAAGGACAGACACAGTCCCCACCTTGAAAAAGTGATGGGAAGAGAAAGGGAGCATTGCCATACTGAGAAATTCAAGCTGTGGTGGGGCCCACACCGGGTGGGGAAAAGCTCAGGAGAGCTTCCTGGAAGAGGTGACATTGGGAGTAGCAGTTGGAAGGATGCATTAGTTCTATGAATAAAGCCAAGAAAGGGCATTTCTGGACAAGAGAATGGCATGGAAGTGCGGAGCGCTAAGAGGAAGGAAAGGACAAAAGATTACAAATTGCTGCATGAGCTATTCTGCCTATGGCAGCTCCACTGGGTGGGCGTTCACCTACCGCTGCTTGGGATTTGGGGTTTGGTGTTTGCGTGGTGACACGTGCCGGAGATAAAAGGGGTTTCTGGGGTCTTTTGCTCTTAGTCCCAGGTGAACTGCCTTGTATCCGTCCTGTCCTCTCCATAAGCACTCCTTGGGCCGAAACAACCTTGGCTTCCTGTCTCAGGAGCCTTTTCTCCTGGTGCAAAAGCCCCCATACTACCTGGTTATAGCACCAGGATTAGGTTGGCTGGTTTTACTGCTGCAGTGCTTAAGTAAATCCGAATGTAGGAAAATCACTATTTTAAAGCAATGTAGTTTGATCAGTAAGTTAGAATGACACTGATCTTTTCTTGGGATAAACTTAGAATCTGATCTGTAAGATTCTATTCATTTTATGCATCTTCTTGAGGGTCAGGATTCACTCCTTCAACAGCTCATGACCATTATAAAGAAAAATAACTTTCTTTTAAATGCTTTAACACAGTTTCCCGAACTTGCAACGTAAGAATCACTTGGGATGCTTGTTACTTAGACCGATGACTAGGGCTTCCCCTGGGAGTTCGGATTTAATAGGTCTGGGGGTGGGCCCTGGGAACTTCTATTTATTTTTTAATACGTGTGCTAGGCAGTTCTTATTGTCAGGCTAGAATGGGAAACACAGTGCACTTCGCCCCGTGTTATACTGGATATTAGGCAATAAACAAAGACGTCTACTTACACCAGGCAAAGTATGCGTGATGGCATGGACGATGTACGTTTCGCAGGTCAGGAAACTAAAGCTCAAAGACAAGTGACTCACATAAGAGCGCACTGTTGGTCACGAAATGACCTGTCACCAAATCCGAAGCCTCTGGGTTCTGTTACATTACAGTCCAAATGATGGACATTAAAATTGTAAGATCTGATTGAGGTTTATGTTAGGACTTGGAAAATTAACTTTTTTTAATTGGACTTTATTTTAGGTTGTACTAGTTCAGATATACACGGTTTTTAATGTAGTGATTATACGGGCAAAACGTTGTTCAGAGCGAATCAAACTAAATTTAGTTTGTTGTCATTTGAATTTATTAATTCAGAGATAGGTAACTCAGTTAATATAGTTTTCTTTCCAAAGAAGGCTATTATATATTGTTTAAAAAGTTAAGAGACCTACGTAAATGTGTTTGTTTCTTTTCAAAATAAAGCAAACCAAAAGTAAATAAGTGAAACAAATCAACACACAAAAGTATATGCTAGAGAATTATTTGTGTCATTCAAATTAGTTTCTGTCCCTAGTTATTTTCTGCAAACCCATTCTTTCTGATATTTGCTAATTAATACCAAATATTTAATTTACCTTAATTCATGATTTCTTCAGAACCAAATTGAAATTTGCCTTTGAATTATTTATCAGAAAACAATTTGCTTAGCATATTGGTAGCAAAAAAAGCTTCAAAAAAGATGTGTATATATATATATACATTTTTTTTTTCAGTTTCTTCTGTAGAAACAGAAGCATCATTGGCCAGTTTCATGGAAGAGTCAATACACTGAGACAATGGGGACCGCAGCAGAGACAGAGTTCAATAATCCCAGGACAGCTGAACAAGGAGGTGGGAGGAAAACTCACATCCACTTCTCCAAGGAATTTGGGGCCAGGGATTTTAAGGAGTTTGGAATGGACCAAGGTGTGGGGAACTGTTGACTGGTCAAAGAGAACAGGGTGAAGTCATGGGGTGAGGAGATGAAGAAACGGCATTCTCAGGCCGATTTGCTTCCTCATGAGGGTTTTCACTCTGGTTGGCATCAGCAATTCCCACAGGAATTCAGGGTCTGAAGAACATCTTAAGAAAGTCTTAAGCAAAAGCCTCATGATTTCAATGTCAGACATGATTCTATGTAGGAACAATGCGGATGTAAATGATCAGCATTGAGTGACCTTTAGCTGCAACGAAGCGGACCAAAGTGTAGCCTGATGATGCTTAATTATAATTATATTTCTGTCCAGAACCCAGTATGTCATTCTTGTTAACCCTGTGAGAACAATTTCACTAATAGTTGATTACAAATTGCTTTAGTGAAGACCCTGCAGGGCCTCTGCTTAGCAGCTGATGCTACATACTTAAATATATTAAAATGACTTTTACAGTAAAGAAAGTAATTATTGAACATATTACATCACACTTTATGGTGTGTTCACTGTGACTTATATTTATTTCTCTCCGATTAATTCAATGTAGAATAGTTTTACTAAGTTCTTCAGTAAAAGAGATTGCCTCCTAAATATGCACTACATTTGAGTCATGTGCGAAGCAGCTTTGGCTTCTTTAGATTAATTAGGGAAAGATGTGCTTACAATAGTCACAGTCGTAGCTGTATTTATGCATGTATGTATATGCATTTACTCAGTTTTTAATCCAATAAACAGTTATTTCCTAGATTCTTTGCTAGGCCCCTGGGAGACAGAGAGAATCCAGCAGAGCCAGACAGGAACCCCACCACCGCTCCGCATGGGAAACGTCTGTGATGCATATGCCCAGGATGCTCCCAGATCAGAGAGAAAAGTCACTCAGTCAACTCAGAAGAGTTCAAGAAGGCTTTCAGGGGAAATTATGTTTTGACAAGTAAATCAAATGTTTACTAAAAATAGAAACTTCAAAAGTTATTATTCATGATGTTTTCATAATTCTCCAGTTTGAAGACATAGTACCGGATTGGTGGCACAGTGTTCATTTGGATGCGAGGCACTCGTCTGGTTGAAAAGTCAGTTAACTTTTATTATGTTATGTATTTTTTGTCCTTCTTAGAATTATTCAAATGTTTAACAGGCTTTTTTAAATAGCTGTTTTAACTTTACCACAAAGTTTAGTGAAAGTGGGGAGAGTTCCCATAAAAAAAAAAGGAAAATATCTCAACAGTAACTTCACCAAAGAAGATATACAAAAGGCAAGTAAGTATATGAAAAGGTGATCTACTTCATACGTCATGAGGGAATTTAAATTTAAAACAACAAGAGGTACACCTACACAGCCGTTAGAAAGTCCAAAACACTGACAGTATCAAATGTTGGCAAGGATGTGGAGCCAGAGGAACTCTCACTTATGGCCCACGGGAATGCAGAGTGGCACAACCACTCTGGAGAACAGTTTAGTGGTTTCCAGCAAAACTGAAAGCACCTTGGTCATATGCTCCAGCAGTCATGAGCCTTGTCATTTACCCAAAGGAGCCGAAAACTTATGTCCATGCAAAAACCCACACATGGATATTTATAGCTGCCCTTTCTTCATAATTTTCAAAACTTGGAAGCAGTCAATATATCCTCCAGCAGGTGGGCAGATTAATAAACTGTGGCACAACCAGACAATGGAATATTATTCAGCACTAAAATCAAAATTAACTGTCATGTCGTGAAAAGATACGGAGGGATCAGCACATTGCTAAGTGAAAGAATCCGATCTGAAAATGCTCCAAACTGTACGATTTCAACTATGTGACATTCTGGTAAAGGCAAACTATGAGGAGAGTAAAAAGTTTGGTCATTTGCTCAGGGCTGGGGAGGGAGTAGAAAGGAGGAGTGAATAGGATCCCAGGAGATGTTCAGGGCAGTGAAACTGTTCTGTATGATCGCATTAATATAATTGTGGACACCTTCATTATATATTTGTCCAAATCCATAGAATGTACAACACCAAGAGTGACATCTAATGTACTTTGGGTAACAATGACGTGTCGATGTTGGCTTATGGATTGCAACAAATGCACCACTCTGGAAGATGTTTTATTGACAAGCCATGTTGCCCAGGCAGGTAGGCCGAGTCTGTGGGAGAAGGCAAGTGGCTGCCGTGGGAAGATTCTAGTATGCCCAACTCGTGGACCAACTTCCCAACCCACATGACATGTTTTACTGGCATTTCTTTTGAAATGTATTAGTTACTACATAACTCAAATTTTTATTTTTCCTTGTTGTAAGCCTCTGTTTGTTCTTACGGTGGGCATATTGGTTTTATAATACTTTGGAAGTCCCAGGGTTATTTAAGAATCACTGTCCTTGATTGTAGGTATTTGCAAAAGCACAATTATGTATTCTAATTAGTTACCCCTGATAGTTACTCATACTAATGGGAGTTTCTCATTTATCTCAGAATTTCCAAAGTCAAAGTCCTGAGTTTTAGTGTCTACCACCCCAGTGTTTACATGTATAGGAGAACTTGGTGGTTTTGGACTATTTTCTGTGTCAATTTATTTCAGCTCTGTAAGAAATGAAGTTTGGATCATTGATAAGAACTAAAATCTGGCCGGGCGCGGTGGCTCAAGCCTGTAATCCCAGCACTTTGGGAGGCCGAGGTGGGCGGATCACGAGGTCAGGAGATCGAGACCATCCTGGCTAACACGGTGAAACCCCGTCTCTACTAAAAATACAAAAAACTAGCCGAGCGAGGTGGCGGGCGCCTATAGTCCCAGCTACTCGGGAGGCTGAGGCAGGAGAATGGTGTGAACCCAGGAGGCAGAGCTTGCAGTGAGCTGAGATCCGGCCACTGCACTCCAGCCTGGGCGACAGAGCGAGACTCCGCCTCAAAAAAAAAAAAAAAAAAAAAGAACTAAAATCTAGTCAAACGGTTCTGCTAGTAATCAGTTTGACTTAAAAACAAACTGACAAAAAGAATAGGCAAATTCTGGTCTAATTTCTCTGAGCACCACAGGGTGGTATGTGCTCTCTTCTTCTTTTAACTGAAGAGATACAGCCCCAAGCAGTTGGGAATGCTCTCTAGTTTGGTTGCTTTGCAGGACACCTAGGTGCAGTGTCCCGTGTGGTGGTGTCAGAGGCGTTTGAAGCAGAGGGATTCCATCTGGAGTAGTGGCTGTGTAAAATGAGGCTGAGACACACTGGGTTGCATTCTTAGGAGGTCAGGCATTCTTAGTCGCAGGATGAGATAGGAGGTCGGCACAAGATACAGGTCACAAAGACCTTGCTGATGAAACAAGTTGCAGTACAGAAGCCGGCCAAGACCCACCAAAACCAAGATGGTGCCCATGTCCTCACTACTCATTTTATGTTAATTATAACGCGTTCGCACGCTATTAGTAACAGACACTCCCAGCAGCACCATGACAGTTTGCAAACGCCATGGCAACGTCAGGTAGTTACCCTATACGGTCTAAAAAAAGGAGGAGTTCTCGTTTCTGGGAATTGCCCCTCCCTTTCCTGGAAAACTCATGAATCATCCACCCCTTGTTTAGCGTATAATCCAGAAGTGACATCCGTATAAGCAGCTGGGCAGACAGACCCACTGCTCTGCCTATGGGGTAGCCGTCCTTGAACACTTCATTCTCTTAAGAAACTTGCTTTCACTTTACGGATTCGCCTCAAATTCTTTCTTGCGTGAGATCCAAGAATCCTCTCTTGGGGTCTGAACTGGGAGCCCTTTCCCGTCGTGGTGCGATGCTTGGCTGGGGTGGCACCTTTACCAGTGGAGTTAAGCGAAGGGTCTGCCCTCCTGGGTGTCCTGCTTACAGCTTCACACGCAAGCGTGGGGTTTTACATTTGTGAACACATGTTGAGTCATAGAGTGAGCCCCTCCACTAAATTTTTCTCGCTGCCACTGACCTCTAAGCCACGCAGGAAATCCCTTTGTAAGCAAATTCCCATCCTCAGCCCTTTGGCTGTTTAGTCTGTGCAGGCCTAGGCCTGGCTTTCTCGCTCCCTTGATTGGCAAGCCCCCTGCTAGAAACAACAAATGCACAGAGTCGCTCTCACCAGAAGCTCCCCGCCCTCCAGCCTCCCCATCTGAAGACTCTTTCAGCTTTATTTGGACTGGAACTTGATGAGACGTTCACCAGGCAGGAAACACACCCCTCCTCCCAAAAATGCCACTGACAGGGGGACAGTTTCTCACAGACTTGGTGGCAAATTGCAGGGACCTGAGCTACTCCACGGCTGGGGAATTTTAACTCTTGTCAAAAAAGGAAATAGCCTTAAACCATTTGTTTTCACTGAAGATACAGCTGATTGTTTGATTAAAAACTATGGTTCTAATGGGACATGAAATCAGTGAGTCAGATGAGCAGAAACTACATGATTCCAGCATGCAAACTCCAGAATAAGCAAATCCACAAGGTCAGGGAGCATGTGAGTGGGTGGTTGCTGACAGCTTAGGGGAAGGTGAAATGGCAGCAAGTGTTCTTGGGCATGGGGTTGATTTGGGGGGTGATAAAAAAGTTCTGAAATTAGGCCGGCTCATGCCTGTAATCCTAGCACTTTGGGAGGCCGAGACGGGCAGATCACGAGGTCAGGCGATCGAGACCATCCTGGCTAACACGGTGAAACCCCGTCTGTACCAAGGGCATGGTGATGGGCACCTGTAGTCCCAGCTACTCGGGAGGCTGAGGCAGGAGAACAGCAGGAACCTGGGAGGTGGAGCTTGCAGTGAGCTGAGATCCGACCACTGCACTCCAGCCTGGGCAACAGTACGAGACTCCGTGTCAAAAAAAAAAAAAAGTTCTGAAATTAGATTGTGGTGATGGTTGCACAGCTTCGTGAATATACTAAAAACCTCCGAAATCATACATTTTATAAAGGTGAATTTTATGATATGTGATTTATATCTCAATTTTATAAAAACCTGTATGAAGGGAGTGAAAAATCATTTTAAAAGTGCCCACAAGCCCACAAGGAGAAAATATCTGCAAAAGACGTATGTGCTAAAGAGCTGGTATCCAAAATACACAAATAACTCTTAAAACTCAACAAAAAGAAGCAAAACAACCCAAAGAGATCTGAAAAAACACATCACACACACATATACACACACACACACCTATATGTATGTGTATATGTATAGATGGCATATATATACATATATACATATACATATATACATATATATAGATACTTATATATACACAGATGGCAAGTATGCATATGAAAAGATGGTCAGCATCATATGACATTAGGGAATTGCAAATTAAAATGACAATGACATAGTATGAACTCTCATTGCTGGTGGGAATTTGCAGTCAGTAAATGGTCTTACCCTATGTGATAGATTGGTCTGCTTGAGCTGCCATAAAAATGTACCACAGGTTAAGTGGCTTAAACAACAGAAACAGGTTCTTACAAGTTCTGGAGGCTGGAGTCCAAGTTGGGGGTGTCAGCAGGGCTGGTTCCTGGTGAGGCCTCTGTCCTCAGCTTGCAGACGGTGCCTTCTTGCTGTGTCCTCATGTGGCCTTTCCGCTGTGTGTGTCTGGGTGGGTGGGGGTCTGGGAGTGGGGGATAGCTGGTGTTTCCTCTTATTTGTATGGACACCAATCCTATGGGCCTAGGGCCTCACTCTAATGACCTCATTTAACCTTACTTCCTTAAAGGCCCTATCTCCAAATACAGTCACATTTAGGGGTTATTGACTTCATCAGACGAATTGGGCAGGGAGCGGGGACCCAATTCAGTTCATAATATATGATTTGGCAATCACATTCCTTGGGATTTCAAATGAGTTGAGAACTTACATCCACACAAAAACCTGCACACAGAGCAGGTTTATTCATAATTGCCAACACTTGGAAGAACCCAACATATCCTTCAACAGGTGAATGGAGTGGTGAGGGTGCAATTTTATGAACACGGTGGTTTAAATATTTGTGTTCTTAGACAAATGTCTAATTAAATGACATGACATATGACATTAGCTCTCTTCACTTAGCATTTTGCCAATTAAGAAAAAAGATAAGAAGATTTAAATTTCTAATGCCAAGTGTATACCAATTAAAAATAATATGAGACAATGAGGAACTCACGTGATTTTTTTAAGGTTGAGCACCTACTTCTAGCTCTGGCTCCACTCCCTCGAGCTTCAGGTATATGCACCCTCTTGTCTGCACGGAGAGGTATTTCCAGGGAAAATGGCAAAGTCTTATGTGACAGCTCTGTGCCTGGCTCAGGCCTGCAGTTCCTTTGGGAAAGTACCTTGGTTGTGTGTTAGCAGGACGGGATATCTTGATAAATCTTTATTTCTGAAACTCTCTATTTTGACCTACCTCTACCCTGATTCTGGCCTAGTCTCCAAATTTTACTTTATTTGTCTTATATTTCTAGAGGGATGAGGCCACAAAGTGAAAATATGGAAAATCTCATGAGCTCTGAGTACGCCTAGAGGCTGAATAACCATCACCCTGCATTCGGATGCATTATTATTTTCTGCCTGGCTAAAGATGCTACTGTAATGAATAAAATACACACAACTTTAATCCTGCTGTCATTTTCTTCATCATCAGTTCGTAAAAGGGCACCAGCATGTGGAGCCCACACATAATTTCTTGAGGTAAAAAGGTTTAGAAAGTTCTAGAATGGGGTATTTCATATATAACACAGCATTACACACATCAAGAACACTTTAGGTGATGTAAATCAATTATGTGCACTTCAGTAACAAGTTATAGAAACTCCTGGCCAGAAATGGATTCAGTGAGAGAGAGAGAGAGAGGAAAATCAGCATTTATAGGCAGAAGGAGCTGAGATGGACAGTCCTGACTTTAAATGAGGTGTAATCCAGCACCTCAGAAGCTGTCATTTTGAGAGCTGCTCTGTCTCCTCAACTGACTTCCCTCTTAGGTCCACTCATGGCTGCCCAGCAGCCTGGAGTCTCAAAGTCTTACCCCAAAATTCTGGGGGAAATGAGAAGAATCTTCACAGAAGCTCCTGTACAAGTCCTGTCTCTCACCAGCTTAAATTTAGCCTCTGCAAATAAGTCAAGGGCATGTCCCATTGCAGCCCAGGGCTGGTTAAAGCTTCTTAGGGCCCACCAATGACAAATGGCTGAGATGGGAAAGGGAGTGCTGTGGGTCAGAGTCAGAGGGAGGAGGTAGGGAAGCACCCCCAGACATCTGCCACGTGTGGCCCTATCATGCTGGCTCGTTCAGCATTCTGCAGATGACACTGTGGTTTCACATGTGATTTTACAAAGCAATCAATGGACAAATATTTATCAGCATTCTTGCTGCATTGTGTATCCATCTCATTGTGGGTTAAACAGTGGTGTCTGCTCAGAAGGTCCAAATAATCTGGTTGGATAGATAAGACATAAAGAGAGAAAGAACAATTTTATTAACAGTAACATTCAGTAATGATAAGATATTGTCATAAGTTGCCTGAAACAATTAGGAGGCTGACATTAATTCATTTTATTAGTTATCTATTGCCACATCACAGATTATTGCTGTCTTAAATTTAGCAGTTTTAAACAACAAACATTTGTTATCTCCTAGTTTCACGGGTCAGGAAGTTGGGAGCATCTCGGTGGCGGGTTCTGGCTCAAGTGTCTCATGCAGTTGCTATCAAGCCATCGGCTGAGGCTGCAGTGACATCTGAAGACCCACATGGGCTTCTGAGTTCAATCACGTGCTTGCTGGCAGGACCTTGGATTCTTGGTGGCTGTTGGCTGGAGATTTCAGTTCCTCACCACGTGGATCTCTCCCAGCAGATTAGCAGGCTTCCCTCCAAACAAGTGAGGAGGGAAAGAAAGAAAGAGAATCCAATACAGAAGTCACAGTCTTTTCTAATTACATAATCTTAGAAATGACATAGCATCTCTTCCGCTGTGTGTTTTGGTCACCACCTTTAGTACAATGTGGAAGGAAACTGCACCCAGCGAGAACGTCAGGGGCCAAGGATCACTGGGAATCATCTCAGAGGCTGCCAACTCTATCCCTGTTTGATATTCTTAGCACAAGGTGAAAACCTTTAACAACTGTTGCTTTTGTGAGATGGGGGAATCCATTCACCTGTCTAATAACTTTTGCAGCATACCATTGTTATGATGTGGCTGTTGTACCATATGAAAGCCTACACAAGGTGATCTGCGGCTCCTCCCAACTCAGGGACGAAGGCTCTGTAGCCCTTTTGTATCCAGTTTAAAATCACACCAGGACAGATTGCCAGGGGGGCTTTCCTGGTGTAGGTAGGAGAGGTCTACTGAGCCGGCACCTTGAGCACTGTTCACATTTATTTGAGACTGAAAGAGAGACGAACCTGGCTCCAGGAGGGCAGCTGAGACCAGAGGTTGAGAGACTCAAAGTATCCATGGATGGAAGTTGAGGTGGAAATCTGCAGAGACATCAGGAAACACACCTGTTAGCCACAGGGGCCGGGAGAGGATCCAGGACTGCAGTGCAGAGTGGTAAGTCTGGCGGGCTTGGGAATGTCCCCATGAGGCCAGGCAGGGAAGGCCATTTTTTTCTCAGTGCCAGGCATGTGGCACTGCCTCTGGGAATGTTAGTTGGATGTCTGTCTATTCTACTCTGTGAGCCTTCATCTTTTCCTAAATAAGGTGGATTAACTCTTGGATATTGACATAGGATGTATTTACCCCATGCAGAGCTGCTTTCCATTTCCAAACATGTGGCTGTTGCTACTTGTTATCTGGTCACACCATTACTGAAGCGGTCTTTCAGGAGAAGAAAGTGAGAGTAAGGGATTAAAAGAATACCAGTGAGTGTTAGCCATTAAGAAGTCCTATTGCACAGGGTCAGGAGGGAGTGAATGAATGCAGAGACCTTTCAACATTATGCTCGCCACTTAGAAACATGAATGCATGGTTAGCACAGGCACCGTTCCCCACAGGGCTCATGACAATCTTGCTCTGGTTTTGAGACATCACGTGGTATAGAAAGCGGGTCCAAGCAAGAGCCTGGTTCCCTGGCTGAAGTGACTGTTCTTGACTCACATGTTCTTTGAGGATCAAGCTCCTGTGGGCGGCATATCAGGGCAGCTCTCCTCTGGGCTGCTCGGCAAGTTGGTCTTCAGCTACTGGCACCCACTGCACCTGCTTTCCCCAGAACCCACGATCGTTTGCTTCTCTCCCTCTCCCCATTGTGAGAATACTCCAAGTCTTTGGGCTGCCCACAGATCGACGCCTGGCACTGTGTACTCTCCAACGACGGACACCTTCAGCATTCCTCCGACACCATGCAGTGGAGACAGTGGGACTGGGCACACTTTAGAATGTCTTACTGAGTGTCTACAAAAACCACCTATAAAAAAGACTTAAGTCATCATCAGCCAATAAGATGTGTAGAAACCTTATGGCTGTTTGCATGTTGATATAGCATTCTAATTAAATATATCCGTTATGCGATTGTGAGTTTACTGAATGTATTACATGAAACATATTAATTTGTGGGTCACACCAACCTCGAGTCCTTTGAAGTCCATTTTCATAGAAATGTGGGGGCTCTGCTGGAAGTGGGAGAGGAAACAGTCTTACGAAGTGACAAGCCCAACCCCCAGCTCACCAGTAATGGATACAGGGTGCCTGACACTTAACAACGCTTTTAGATGGACATGTCTTTCCCGTAGTTTCAGTGTGGCCCACCTATAAAATTCATAAATAAGGAAAACATCTTTAAAAAGTTAACTGTGGATAGACTCTAGCTATTAGAAGCAAGCTGGCTCTGTGCGTCTCCATTTTCTCACTACTCAGGCTCCGAACGGATCTGTGCTACATTTCTGTTCCCTGAGCTTTACCGATTATAAACAGATTCCCTTCTCGATCACCACGTTTTATGGACTGATGCCACCATCCTTCCCCAGAAGACAAAAGGGAAAAGAAAAATCTCTTCTATGTACTTCACATCTATGGATGTATATTCAGTGAGGCTCAAATGTAAATAGAGTTTCACTGAGTGAGAAAAGAAGCATTAATTAATTTTATTCCAACATTTATGATTATGTGACATATGGACCCCTCTTCTCTCCACTGTTGCTTCTCCTGTTTGTAACAGCAAGGCACTGATTTAAGGTATTTGGCCAACTTCCTCGAAGCTGTTTCTAAGCAGAAACAAGGAGGAGCCAGGTGCATGAGTCAACGGCAGCTCTCCCATGTTGATCAAACAAGGCTGGCATTGCTGCAAAAATGAGAAAGCAGATCTGGGGCAAATGCTGGGCTCTATTTCCTCGTATTGTATTTTGCTTTGGCAACTTGCAGGCTTAGTTATTAGAGCAGCAGATGTTTTTTAAGACTTACAGGGAAAAGAGCATATCAGATTCCACGCCCGTGCCTGTCCCAAATGCACATGGCAAGAAGGGTTACTTGGAACTGAACACGCAGAGGGGCAGAGGACACATTCGGAGGTCCTTAACGGCACCAAGGGAACGTCTTCTCAACAAAAAATGAATTTATTCTCAGAGCGGGTCAAACCTCCTTATTCCCAGGTTCATTTTGACCTTTAGCCACAAGGATGCAACTGTATCATTAAAAAACAAAACAAAACAAAAAAACAAACAAAAAAAACCCACTCCTGAGGTTTCCTACCCAGGAACCAGAGTTCTAACAGGGGTCCTGTGATTCTCCGTCTGTCTTCTATGTACCCGGGGGGCTGGGAGGACCCATCGAATCTTCCCTGCTTGGATTCCTGCATCACCCAAGCATTTGCCTTGAGCATCGTGGATACTCCACATGTACCCGGGCTCTCCTGATTCCCTGAGGATACTCCAGGTTTAAAGAATTCTGAGATTCCCCAGTGCTGTGATTCTTACAGTTTCTTTCTAATTTGGTCTTGAGGTCTCTCTCATGAGTGGCCCTAAGCCACGACAGCCATTTTTAGGAGAACCCTGATGTGGGGATTGCATATGTGGGTCTGGTGAGAAACAATGAGAAAGTGAAAACAGAATGCACGAAACAGACACAATTTATTACAGAGGGGTTAGGGGTGCCAGCAGGAGGCCAACGGGAAGTTTGCAGGTGGCAGGGAACTCAAGTGATAGCTGGTGGGTGAGAGAGAGAAGGAGGGGGGGGACCTGTGGGACTGAGCTGAGCTGTGGGTATGCTCCCTTGGCTCTTCCTGTGGGGGTTGTGGATTGCACATGCAAGGGGAAGAGCTTATTTACATGACTCGGAGCTGACCATTATGTTTTATCATGGTCAGCAGCTGTGGGCTGTGAGGGTTTTGGGTCAGTGGGATGAGGAACAAACAGGCTTTATCTCAAACAACCACAAGGAGAGGAAAAGTTTTAACCAGGCCAAAGGTGACCGGGTACAACTGGGTTTCAAACAACTTACATCAGACCTAGAAAATAATTGTGTTAGGCAAATGCATTACACTCTGTGTCCTTTGATTTAAACTCTGCTTTGGTGAATGGTATTTTTCAGGAGAGGAGGTAGACCACATGGCAGGAAGAGGGTGAAATTCAATGGATGCGAATAGTATAGTAAAAGGTTTCAGGGGATTTGGGACGTGAAAAACTGGTGAACCACTGCATTCAGGCTGCAGTTGATAAAGACGGTGCTGTGCTGGCTTCTGTTATTTGTGTTTAAGATTTTGTTTTTAATTAATAGCCTACCAATCAACAAAAGCCCAGGGCCAGACAGATTCACAGCCAAATTCTACCAGAGGTACAAAGAGGAGCTGGTACCATTCCTTCTGAAACTATTCCAAACAATAGAAATGGAGGGAATCCTCCCTAACCAATTTTATGATGCCAGCATCATCCTGATACCAAAACCTGGCAGAGACATCACAAAAAAACAAAGCAAAACAAAACAACAACAACAATAACAAAAACAGAGCATTTCAGGCCAATATCCCTGATGAACATCATGTGAGAATCCTCAATAAAATACACAGAAACCAAATCCAGCGGCACATCAAAAAGCTTATCCAACATGATCAAGTTGGCTTCATCCCTAGGATGTAAGGCTGGTTCAACATACACAAATCAACAAATGTAATCCATCACATAAACAGAACCAATGACAAAACCACATGATTATTTCAATAGATGCAGAAAATGCCTTCGACAAAATTAAGCAACCCTTCAGGCTAAAAACTCTTAATAAACTAGGCATTGATGGAACATATCTCAAAATAATAAGAGCTATTTAGGACAATCCCACAGCCAATATCATACTGAATGGGCAAAAACTGGAAGCATTCCCTTTGAAAACCGGCACAAGACAAGGATGCCCTCTCTCACCAAGTTCTGGCCAGGGCAATCAGGCAAGAGAAAGAAATAAAGGGTATTCAAGTAGGAAAAGAGGAAGTCAAATTGTCTCTGTTGCAGATGACATGATTGTATATTTAGAAAACCCCATCGTCTCAGCCCAAAATCTCCTTAAGCTGATAAGCAACTTCAGCAAAATCTCAGGATACGAAATCAATGTGCAAAAACCACAAGCATTCTCATACACCAGTAATAGACAAACAGAGAGCCAAATGATGAGTGAACTCCCATTCACAATTGCTACAAAGAGAATAAAATACCTAGGAATACAACTTATAAGGGATGTGAAGGACCTCTTCAAGGAGAACTACAAACCACCGCTCAAGGAAATAGGAGAAGACACAAACGAATGGAAAAATATTCCATGCTCATGGATAGGAAGAATCAGTATCCT
Source organism: Colobus angolensis palliatus (assembly GCF_000951035.1). NCBI lineage: Eukaryota > Metazoa > Chordata > Mammalia > Primates > Cercopithecidae > Colobus > Colobus angolensis. Next base: position 1,735,855 of record NW_012117332.1, on the reverse strand, counting down.
CAAAATGGCCATACTGCCCAAGGTAATTTGTTGCTTCAGTACTATCCCAATCAAGCTACCATTGACTTTCTTCACATAATTGGAAAAAACTACTTTAAATTTCATATGGAGCCAAAAAAGAGCCTGCACAGTCAAGACAATTCTAAGCAAAAAGAACAAAGCTGGAGGCATCACGCTACCTGACTTTAAACTACAAGGCTACAGTAACCAAAACAGCATGGTACTGTACCAAAACAGAGACATAGACCGATGGAACAGAACAGAGGCCTCAGGAATAACACCACACATCTACAGCCATCTGATCTTTGACAAATCTGACAAAAACAAGAAATGGGGAAAAGATCCCCTATTTAATAAATGGTGCTGGGAAAACTGGCTAGCCATATGCAGAAAGCTGAAACTGGATCCCTTCCTTACACCTTACACAAAAATTAACTCAAGATGGATTAAAGACTTAAACATAAGGCCTAAAACCATAAAAACCCTAGAAGAAAACCTAGGCAATACCATTCAGGACATAGGCATGGGCAAAGTCTTCATGACTAAAACACCAAAAACAAATGCAATGAAAGCCAAAATTGACAAATGGGATCTAATTAAACTAAAGAGCTTCTGCACAGCAAAAGAAACTATCATCGGAGTGACAGGCAACCTACAGAATGGGAGAAAATGTTTGTAATCTATCCATATGACAAAGGGCTAATATCCATAATCTACAAGGAACTTAAACAGATTTACAAGAAAAAAACAAACAAACCCATCAAAAAGTGTGCAAATATATGAAAAGACACTTCTCAAAAGAAGACATTTATGCAGCCAACGAACATATGAGAAAAGGCTCATCATCACTGGTCATTAGAGAAATGCAAATCAAAACCACAGTGAGATACCATCTCATGCCAGTTAGAATGGCGATCATTAAAAAGTCAGAGAACAACAGATGCTGGAGAGGATGTGGAGAAATAGGAATGCTTTTACACTGTTGGTGGGAGTGTAAATTAGTTCAACCATTATGGAAGACAGTGTGGTGATTCCTCAGGGATCTAGAACTAGAAATACTATTTGACCCAGCAATCTCATTACTGGGTATATACCCAAAGGATTATAAATTATTCTACTATAAAGAAACATGCACACATATGTTTTATTCCAGCACTGTTCACAATAGCAAAGACTTGGAACCAACCCAAATGCCCATCAATGATAGACTGGATAATGAAAATGTGGCACATATACACTGTGGAATACCATGCAGCCATAAAAAAGGATGAGTTCATGTCCTTTTCAGGGACATGGATGATGCTGGAAACCATCATTCTCAGCAAACTAACACAGGAACAGAAAACCAGACACTGCATGTTCTCACTCATAAGTGGGAGTTGAACAATAAGAACACATGGACACAGGGAGGGGAACATCACACACCAGGGCCTGTTGGGAGATGGGGGGCTAGGTGAGGGATAGCATTAGGAGAAATACCTAATGTAGATGATGAGTTGATGGGTCCAGCAAACCACCATGGCACGTGTACACCTATGTAACTATCCTGCATGTTCTGCACATATACCCCAGAACTTAAAGTACAATAAAAAAAAATTTAATTTTTACCTCTCATCGCTAATGTACTGTTACAGTATTATACTATTACTGACTATGCCCTGTAAGGATGACACCTCGACATCTTTGATTGTTTCTGATTTGGGTGGTGTATTGGCCGGAGTTGTGTTCTCCCAGAATTCAGCCTTAACCCTCAATATCTCAGAGTATGACTATTTGGAGATAGGCTTTTAAAGAGGTAATTTATTTAAAATGAAGCTGTTGGGGTGGACCTATCTAACTGGTATCCTCATAAGCCGAGGAGATTAGGACATGCAGAGAGCTACCAGGAGTACACAGAAGAAGGACCATGTGAGAACACAGGGAGATGGCCTCATCTGCAGGCCAAGCAGAGGCCGGCAAAACTGACCCTGCGGGTGCCTTGAACTTAGACTTCCAACCACCAGAACGGCAAGAAAACACATTTCTGTGGTTAGCAGCAGCCAGTCTGTGATATTTTGTTATGGCGAGCCTGGCAAATGAATACAGGTGGCTTTTCTCATTTTTGCAGTAATTGCCAAAATGGCTGCAAATGACTCCCCTCCTTGTAGCTACACTCTTTTGCATTGTGACTTTGCAGCTCAGGAAGTAAAGACTATGTACTATCATTTGACTTTGTGGACTTATTTTTGCTAATAAAGTGTGCCAGAAATGTCCAGGCTGGGCTTTGAGAGGAGGCTTCCATGGAGCCCACTCAGGCCCCCTGTGAAGAGTGCAGGCTAACTCATGGCCAGTTTCAGCCAGCTGGAGGGCTTCAGTTACGTGAGTGAGCCTGGCCCAGAGCAGCAGCATGGCCTGGCCTAGTCCAGCCTAAGCTGCTAACCAAATTATTGCTGGAAATCACTAACTCTTATTGGTTTGTTCTGTAGCAAAACTAGCCGGGCTGACTTCATTCAGAGGAGCAGGACAAAGCCAGGTCACGGCTTGTCAGTTTACACAACGTAGGTCTCCAGTAAGTGTGAGTATGCTGAACCCAAACCCTGCACCCCCAGGTCAGGAGGCCAAAGAAGTTGAACAGTGAACTAGCTAGGTTCTGTCTACTTAATTTAGAATAATTTTTCTCATAATTGGACCAACATGCATAAAAGAAGTCCTCAACCTCTGCCAAATTAAATGTATCCTATGACTCCCTATCTGAAAACA
>NW_012117332.1:1723683-1732536 GCF_000951035.1 Colobus angolensis palliatus | reverse complement strand
AAAGGAATGTGCACCAGATCATTAAAGTCTTCTGTGTGGGCGGTCTGCGTGGGGGAGGCACTGCCACAGAGGACACGTTGGACGTGACCGGTTCATATGAAAATCCCCTTGGAAAATGCATGTGGCACCAGATTGCTGGAGTTTTCTCAGTCTAAACAGTTCCTGATGATTTCCCTCTCTCTCACTCACTCTTCATATATATATATCTATATTTTTTTAAAACTAAAACTAAACTGTTATCTACAAAGGAACTCATCAGCGTGTACACACACACAGCATTCCATCCAATCCCTGCCCTCGCCCACCCGCTGTCCAAATAAAAACACTTCAAATGTTTTGGATCCAGTTTCTTATTTCCTGTGAGCAGTTGCCGGCATTACTTTACGTGGAGAGGTTTGGTTGTAAGATGAGCAAATGCCCCTGAGCTCTATCCCTCGTAGTAAGTCAGGCCAGCAGGCTGTGAGACTTTGGAGACTGATGCCAATTTCCTTCTTAGAGTGTAATCCTGTAATGCAGAACAGAACGTTTCTGCTCCTTTGAGTTAAAGCCTTACTACTTTGCCTGATTTGTGTTTGAGGTTTTATTTTTTTTTTCCTTTAGTAGAGACAGTGTAATCTCAAAAGCCCAAGTCCCCTTAAACTTTCCTACTCTGTGGTGGAGAGTTTCATCTTACAAACATCCCAGATAAACATGGAAGAGGTCCTTGGGCAAGTGAATGCCCTCCTGGTCATCATAGAGATTGCTGAGCACAAGACTAAACACTTACGTCTGTGACACTGATTTACCATCAAATAATGAAGACGTCTGCATGCCATTTTAGGTTCTGCAACTCACTACTGCTTAGCTCCCACAGGCCTGTGGTGTCCAGTGGTGATCCGGCAGTCACACTTCGCAGGTGTGCGTGCTTCGCTGCGACGTCCCTGTCTGCAAAATGTCCTGCTCCTCACACTTCGCAGGTGTGCGTGTTTTGCTGCGACGTCTCTGTCTGCAAAATGTCCTGCTCCTCACACTTCGCAGGTCTGCGTGCTTCGCTGCAACGTCCCTGTCTGCAAAATGTCCTGCTCCGCTGTTCTCCTTAAACCAGTTCCACTTCCAGAGGGTTTGGTTCCACTCTATTCGCTGGTCTATGGTGTCAACCAGGAGTTTGTTCCCCGTTATTACTGGGGTGTTTTCCCAGACCCCAGGGACTGTCCTAGATTCCTAGGGGTCTCATGCAGATTCAACCTTTGGGGAATTTTCTCCTTGAAAGCCTGTGGTGTCATTGCTTCCACGCCTTGTGTGGGCTCAGGAGTCCCTGCTCAGGGACCCTGGGGTGGGGATTCCACCTCCCCAGACACACAGTTCTGCACGTTCCTCTGCAGCCTTGCCACCTCCCAGGCTCACGGTCGTGGGCCCTGCAGCTTTTCCTGCCCTTCCCCACGTTGGGAGTCTGCCTATTTTTCCTCATTATCTCTGCCTTTTTCCAACCCCCTGATACAATCTCCTCCAGAAGGTGGAACCCTGGGAGGAAGAGAGCCAGGAAGGGAAGAGTCTATGGGTAAAAAGAGTTCACGCACATGGAACACACAACACCACATCACTAAGCAAATTAACCTTCCACGTCTGGATGAGGAAAGTCAGGTGCAGAGAGGGTGAGTGACGTATAGAAAACCAGATGGCAGATAAACCACAGGTTTCGGTACAAATGAAGCCTTCTGAATGCAGGTCACATGTCCTTTATAAAGAGGAAAACTGAACTCAGGTCCTTTCAATTGTTGAATCCCACGTGTTTTCCAGGACGGAAAGTTGAAGTCTACTCTGTGGAACAGAAACTGGAATTATCTTCTTTCCAAGCGTAGCTTGACCCATCGGTGACACACTTCTGCAGTCTGGTTCCGAGGCCATAGAATCCAGTCACTGAGGCCGAGAACCAGTGAGAGGCCTCCCCTTCTCAGCACTTATTACCCCTATGCACCACAGTGGCCAGCCACGCTTCTAGGGTATCTGTGGACAACATGTGGCAGGTTCCAATCCCAGCCTTGCTTCTCGGGCAGCAGGTGTCTATTTCCCCATCTCTTTGTAAAACAGAAAGCGTTGTAGTAAACATTAGTGCTCATATAGAAAACGGAAAATGTAGATGGATTGCCAGTTAGAATCGGAAGCTCCTAAAATCTTCTAGCTGAAGAAAAACATGGAGTTGAAAACTGGATTTGCTGTTCTTCTGGAAAAATAAAGTCAATTATAATTTTTCCATATTTTTAATATATAATATATATTTTATTATGCTTTAAGTTCTAGGGTACACGTGCACAACGTGCAGGTTTGTTACATATGTAAACATGTGCCACGTTGGTGTGCTGCACTCATCAACTCGTCGTTTACATTAGGTATCTCTCCTAATACTATCCCTCCCCCCACTCTTCCCACAATAGGACCTGGTGTGTGATGTTCCCCTTCCTGTGTCCGAGTGATCTCATTGTTCAATTCCCACCTATGAGTGAGAACATGCGGTGTTTGGTTTTCTGTTACATAATATTTTTCCATATTATATTTTTAAAAAAGATTGCATATTTCAACAAGTGAAAATGCTGATAGGAGCCTTATAGAAAAGCTGATAATATTGCAACACAATGTAGGAATCCTGCTAAGGGCATTTAGCCTTCTAAGGTTGGACATCTTATACATGTGGCTGGATATTCAGGCTTATTGCACTATTGCTGCATTTTTTTCTTAGATCACTCTCTTCAGAGGAAATAAATTAAAATATACTAATTGTGTTAGAAAAACCTAAACCTTGAAATTCAATATAATTGTGGTCAAACAATGCAGATTATGCAATGTGCATGTGAGAGTCCTAGCTCAAGGAGAAGTCATGCCTCAGTCACTGCCACACGTCCATCCATCCATCCATCCTCCTATCCTCTCGTTTATCCATGCATCCATCCACCAGTCCATCCATTCATCCCTCCATCTATGCGTCTATCCAACAAATAGTTACTCAGACCTACGACGTACCCAGCACTATTTTAGGAGCTGAGGTCCCAGAACTGAGTAAAAGAGACAAAAATCCCTGCTCTATTGGAGCTCACATCCTGGGCCAACTTCTGTTTTTGAGCCTCTTCCAGATGAGGCTGAGGCCAGCGGGAAACTTTCCTCCGAGGGAAGGTCTGCACTGCCTCACGTTGTGAGTGCAGAAGCTACAAATCAAAGGCAACAAGCAGCCCTCTGCTTAGCGCAGCTCCCAGGAACCGTTCTCTTCCCAGAGCACATGTTCTGGAGGGGCCTGGTTTTTCCGTCTTCTCCGGGTAAGGTACCCCTTGGCATCTGTTCCGTAACCTTCGCTATCAGGCTCTGGCTTCTCTGTGTGTGCCTTTTTGCCATTTCTCTGTCTCCTATTCCCGATAACGTTGTTTAAGTCAGTTTAGGTGCCAGTCACCTGTAGTTAGTTTCATTTTATTCCTAGATGGATCTTGTCTCTATGACTTTCTCCTCAAATTTACTCGTTCCATCTCATTTGTCTCTGTTTCCCCCATCCTGCCTTTTGGCAGTAGAACTCACGCCTGGCACACAATAGATGATCGATTCGTTATTGGTGAATGAGGGAATGGACAGTGATAGATCTTTTATATGTAGAATGTTTAAGAGTCTTTCTCTTTTTCTCAGAGATCCTCTGATGAATGCACAACCAGAGGGAGGCTTACCCTCTACTTGCTCACCTTCTCCCCGACTGAGATGGCCTTTGGAGGCTCTTCCAGTTAATTTGCCTTGTGCTGCACTGCATCGTGTTCCTAGTTAATTGCAAAGCAAATAGTCCATGTCCTAGAGGAGGCCTGCACCCTGGAACAACTGTCTGAATACCCTGGCCATTTAATATATCAAGAGTGAAGGAGAAATATTCTTTGTGTGGCTTCAGTGGCAAAGTGTGAAAACGACTGCAAAGCCCATGTGTCACTGAGGAGTGGGTCAGAAGCTTGTTGCTGGCAGGACAGAGGCCACTTCTAGATGCTGGTGTGATGGAGAAAATGTAATCAACCATAAGGCCCTTGGGGAAAGCATTGCATTTGTTTGGAAGAAATATTTTAGTAAGTTGAGGTTAAGAGCCCCATGAACATGCTCAAAGACAAAGGATAGTCTCTCAATAGTCTTCTAAGGGTGGGAGTGATTGATGAGAGGGGATTTTGATTTGCTGAACACTTAGATCAGTTTCAGTTTACACATCTGGGGACAGAAGCCAGGGCAGAGATAAACTGCTCAGTGTAAAATGGGAAAGAGGCGTCGAGGAGGCTAATTCTGGGAAGAGAGAGCCACGCCCTTGCTGGTATGTGGACAATTTGTAGGTATTGGCTTTGAGCATCACACACAATCCCCTTTCTTTGGCTTTGTAGTCGCCTGATATGTTCTTCCTGCCTGCTGCACAAACAAAGACCACAGCATTGCAGTAAAGAAAGAGTTTAGGCCAGGCAGGGTGGCTTAAGCCTGTAATCTCAGCACTTTGGGAGGCCAAGGCGGGCGGATCACAAGGTCAGGAGATCGAGATCATCCTGGCTAAGATGGTGAATCCCGTCTCAACTAAAAAAAAAAATACGGAAAGTTAGCTGGGTGTGATGGTGGGCACCTGTAGTGTCAGCTACTCGGGAGGCTGAGGCAGGAGAATGGCAGGAACCTGGGAGGTGGAGCTTGCAGCGAACCAAGATCGTGCCACTGCACTCCAGCCCGGGCGACAGCATGAGATTCCATCTCAAAAACAAATAAATTAAAAAAAAAAAAAAGAAAGAGTTTAATAGACACGAGGCCAGCCACACCACGTAGTTATTACTCAAATCAATATCATCTCAGGCTCCTGGGTTAGGGGGCTTTAAAAGGCAGTTTTGGGGAAGGGGTGGGGGCCAGGTAGTGAGTGCTTGCTGCTGATGGGTTCTTGCTGCTGATGGGTTAGGGCAGAGATGAAATCACGGGGGGTTGAAGCTGGCCTCCTGCCCACTGAATCACTTCTGGGTGGGGCCACAGGAGTGGGGTTGGTGGGTTAGGCAGAGCCATCAGGTCCAGGTGGAGCCACGCATGTCACATATGCAAAAATCCTGAAAAGATTTCTCAAAAGGCCTATCTACCACAGTGGTGGTATTTGTAGGAGTATCTCCTGACCAGTCCACACTTGGCAGAATCAGGCTCCTCTCCTCCCCCAGCCTAATGGCCTTTCGTTAGCTTTACAGAGGCTGCAGAATTTCAGGGAAGGGCTGTTATCATTTAAGCTCTAACCTACATGTCTTCTGAAGTTACTTCAGCCACAAAACCCAGAAATAATTAAGGGGAAGGCAAGATGGGGGGTGGGTTAGATCAGATCTCTTTTACTGCCATAGTTTTCTGTTATAATTTTGGCAAAGGCGGTTTCAGCTTCTCTGCGAAATCTCAGGCGAGTTACATATCACTCAGTAATAATTCCTGGCAAGGGGGTTCTTTCGGAAAACCTTGAGGCTCTTTGGTCTGTGTCCAGACTGGTTTTGGGGTGAAAGCAGAATTAGTTCACCTGGACGTAGGAGCTGGAGGATGACTTAGGGACACCTCACAAGTTCGTTGTTGGGCTCTGATGCAGGAGAGGTTCTGGTGCTTGGAGCCCCCCACTCCTCCCCACTGGCCTGTCTTCACCTGCCTCACCTGACTTAAGTCCCACACTACAAGATTATCTAATGGTTTAGCCAATAGACAAGGAAACTCGTCGCATCTGCGATTCCCAGGGAGGGCTCCACACAGCACAAATGGCCTCAGGGTAGATATCCCACCACGAAAGGGTCTGCGGGAAGATGAACTGGGGCAACGTGGGGTTGAAGTAAATGAAAGAGCTCCTTGCTGTGACATTAATATTCAAGCCCTTAATAGGATTCTATGGCAATGTGGCATTTTCCAAACATTTTAACCACAGAGTCAGGGGTGTGTGTGTGTGTGTGTATGTATGTGTGTGTATGTGTGTGTGTATATGTGTGTGTATGTGTGTGTATATGTGTATGTGTGTGTGTGTATGTGTATGTGTGTATGTATGGGTGTGTGTGTATGGGTGTGTATGGGGGTATGTGTGTATGGGTGTGTATGTGTGTGTGTGTATATGGGGTGTATGTATGTTTGTGTATATGGGGGTGGGTGTGTATGTGTGTGTGCGTAGATGTGTATGTGTGTGTGCGTGTATATGTGTATGTGTGTATGTGTGTGTATATGTATATGTGTATATGTGTGTGTGTGCATGCGTATGTGTGTATGTATGGGTGTGTGTATGTGTGTGTATGTGTGTGTGTGTATGTGTGTGTATGTGTATGTGTGTGTATGTGTATATGTGTGTGTGTGTATGTGTGTGTATGGGTGTGTGTGTGTGTGTATATGTGTATATGTGTGTGTGTGTGTGTGTTACATTCACATGTGTGGCTGGTGCTCTCTGGAACATAAACAGACCCACAGCAACCCTGCTGTAGAATGAAGGGGCAGAGCTAGAGGGGCCAATGGGTCCAAAGGGAGGGGCCCAGGGAAGACTCGGCGGGTTCTCGCACCTACATTAGACACTACCGCAGCCGCTGGGATCCTGTTCCCGCACCATTCAGATGTGGAAGACAAAGCAAAAGTAGCTGAGAGAGGCTTTGGCTGGGAGTGGCCCCAGTGGAAGCCCTGACCCCCACTCCTCCCGGCAGGCCCCAGGCCCTGCACACCCTCTGCCTGCCCCGTGGGGCCCTCTGTGTTGCTGCTCTCGGCCTAGGCCCAGGGCCTGCTTTTCTGCTGCTGCTCCTGTGTGGTTCTCATCCACAGCCCACTAAGGTGGGCTGGCCCCGCACCGTCCTCTCAACTCCCTCTGATGATATTTGCCTCTTGAGGACTGTCACAGCCTCATTAGGGCCACTCCATTGATTATCCAAGGATGGGCGCAGGGAGCAGCCCCACCCTGAGCAGGTGGGGCCTTGCTCTCCAAGGGCCTGGGAGAAAGACAGTCCCCACAGCCACCATGAAGCCACTATGTAGAGTCCCTGAGGTTCTGTGGCTTCTGTAGGCTCAGAGTCCTGGGCACCACTGCCAGGGCCATCGAAGGAAGGAGGAACTGAGTGCGTTACTGAAGGTAGCAGGACAAGAATCCATATCCGGAAGCTGCCACTTCCTGAGTCATATCATTTCTATATCTGGAAAGCAGGCTCCCAGCAGTCCAGTGTGCTGTTGGAAGGCAGCACCTTTATTAAAAGAAAAGAGGTGTTAGGGCGTCAGACTCAGCTGCCGTGCCTGCTGTGTGAGGGACGCTCATCCTGGCACTCAGTTAACTGAAGTCTGGTTACAGATCAAATCTCATTACCATACATATAACTTGGTGTTATGCTTTTACCAACAAGTCTTTGCTTCAGGCAATTGTCTACTTACTCAAAGTAACATTTAAGTCAATTGGAAGATTCCAGTTGCATGAAATAAGTTGAACAGTCCCCTTGGGATATGTTACAGTGGGATTTGCCAGCGAGAGCACGAACACGATTGTTCTGAAATCATAGTAAAAATTGCAAAGGGCTTTGCAAAAGTGCCTTTTTTGGGGGTCAGTTTGTTTGCTGAAATGAGAGCACAAGGAGAAAGGCAGATATACCTGGGCGTTTCTCACCTCAGACAGTTAGTGGAGTGGCTCCGAAGAGAGGAGGAACAATGGCCCTCACCTAGCTTTTGTCCTGCTTTAGAAGGCTTCCTTGCTGTCATTTGCATACCCAGCAGTAATGGATTTATGCTTTTGCTTTGGAAGTATATCCTGTTTATAATTTTAAATATAAAGAATATAAAACGTGGCCAGGTGTGGTGGCTCATGCCTTGACTCCCGGCACTGTGGGAGGCTGAGGCGGGAGGATTGCTTAAGGCCAGGAGTTCAAGACCAGCCCTGGTGACTTAACGAGAATCTGACTGCACAGAACAGGGTGTCCACTCCAGCCTATCTTTCCCTCCTCCACCCTCCCTTATGCATCTTTGAGATCAACTTCTTTAATTCTAGAAATACAGATCTTATCAAGAAAGGCCTTTGCTGTGTGCAAGTTTAAGAAAATGTTAATTGTGAAAATATTTAGGTGGGTTCAGAATCTTAGAAGTAACCTGAGACTGTGTTCTGAGGAAGCATTTGTAGCTCTAAGATATTTATGTAACTACTTATGTTCTCCTAGACTTTTTATTAGTTCCTAAATAAAAATCCTCAAGATAAGGGCTTGTCAGGAACATAGGAAGCTGTCTGAGTTTTTAGTAATGGTTTGCATCCTGCATAGCACAACCTAGCTTTTATTTTATTTTCAAAGTCATTCCAGAGCCTAGAGATATTTATTTTTCACTCTCTGAGGGAAAACGTATCTAAAGGGAAAGTCACTGGGAAATAGCTTGTGTGTTCACTGAGCTTCTTGGTGGGAGGCCGTAGTGGTGAAATCCCTTATTTGCCTACTTGTTGCTCTTTCCAGGAGCGTGTGTCATCGCCAGATGCCAAGGGACTGTGTCTGGGGAAAACTGTTCTCTGTTTTCTCTAGGGTTTGACTCCAGGCAATTGCCACCTTGTGTAAATAGGTCCTGCTATAGAACCACATGTTATAGAAAGGAATGTAAGCCTGGCGCAGTGGCTCACGCCTGTAATCCCAGCACTTTGGGAGGCCGAGGCAGGCTGATCACGAGGTCAGGAGTTCGAGACCATCCTGGCTAACACGGTGAAATCCTGTCTCTACTAAAAGTAAAAATAAAACAATTTGCCCAGTGTGGTGGCGCATGCCTGTAGTCCCAGCTACTTGGGAGGCTGAGGCAGGAGAATCGTTGGAATCCAGGAGGTGGAGGTTGCGGTGAGCCAAGATCGCACCACTGCTCTCCGGCCTGGGCAACAGAGCAAGACTCCGCCTCAAAAAA